>NC_139624.1:41794277-41796777 GCF_964638095.1 Poromitra crassiceps
TTTACATCCAATAGGGCATCCGGGTATTGCAGTGGTAGATTCCCTGCCTATCAACATGTCACAGGTTCGAGCCCCTGTGTTGCCTCCTGCTTGGTCGGGCGTCCATACAGGCAGAATTGGCCGTGTCTGCACGTGGGAAGCCGGATTACAGTGTCCTGGTCATTGAACTTGTGCCTCCTCTGGTCGGTCGGGGCTCCTGAACTGGGGGGAATAGCGTGATCCTCCCACGCACTACGTCCTGCCGGTGAAACTCCTCGCTGTCAGGTGACAAGAAGCGGCTGGAGACTGCATATGCATCGGAGGAAGCATGGTGCTAGTCTACAACTCTCCCCAGATCGGCAGAGGGGGTGGAGCAACGACCGAGAAAGCAGGGGGAATTGGCCAAGTGCAATTGGGGAGAAAATGGCAGAAAAATCTGAAAGGGAAAAAAACTTCAATAAAAGAAAGTGTTTACATCCAATAGAGTATGAAAGGTTCCAGTTGTAGGAGAACAACTCCTCCCAAGAACAGACTGTAACTCCCAAGAACAGGCTGCAATAAAGACTCCTGTCAAAAGGCACAAAGCTTATCTTGTTTTTTGTTTTGTTTTTCTGACAAAAGAGTAGCATGCATTAGATAGAATGGTAATAGATTGGTCACAGTCTGTTCTTGGGAATTGCTGGAGTCCCACAGCTGGTATTTTTAATATGAAGATATCTTTTTGGACAAGCTGCCATGTCCCACCAAAGCCTTGTTTTATAGTGCTGGTACAGTATACCACTCTATATTAGGCAATGTATGGAAGCCATCATCCTGTCATCCTACTAAGGCTGCACAATATATCGTTTCAGCATCGTCATCACAATCTGTCCATGCACAATAGTCACATCGCAGGATGTGCAATGTCAAGTAAGGCAAATTATCTCAAACACATCATGTTTTTGCTGCTTGATACCAATGAAAACTCACACGGTTCTCACTTTCCATGACTAATGTACAAGAGAAGTCTGTCTGATAGAACATCATTTACTCCCATTTAAGGGTTTGTTATAAGAATAGTGCATGTTACCATTCCAGCTTTCACGGCTCCGAACCATAGTTGGGAATAGGCCAGGGTTGGGCTGTAAGAAGGTAATACCTTATACTAGCGTGTAGAGTCTACACTGTAGACAATAGAGTGGAAGCGCTGCTGTGATCACTTACAGGTGCTCTTTGGATATTTCAGGTGTACTGTGCTTATTCCATCTTGTGAAGGACTCTGCATGAGTGATATATTGGTCAAATGTTTAAAGAAAATGCATGTTGCCTTCAAAAACAATCCAAGGCACACTGTAGGTTGGAATAATTAAAATGCCTTTATTTTACATGGCAAATAATTTTCTTTTAAATGACCAACGCGTTGGGATCACACTGTAGGTCTTCATCAGGGTCAGGGTCGTCAGGGCTTACACCTTATACTAGGGTATTTGAAAATAGCAAAGTTATGAGTTTCATGACAGTCATTACGATCACCCCAAAAAAATCTGCTGTACAACAAACTAAGAGTGTTTGTCCAGCACCACTGTCTGTGTGGTTGAAGATGCTATGACAGTGACAACAGAACTTTTTTATAAACAATGTGTAATTTGTCAAATAAATAAATTGTCAAAAGAGACGACTTATTTAGAAGAAAGTCAAGCAACCATAATCGTGGTGACAGCTTCACCTGAGCGACAATATGACGAGACAGAGTGAAACAGAAAACCCACATCTCTCACTCTCTCTCTGTTTATCTCTCCTGCTGTCTCTCGGTCTTGTGTGTGTGTGTGTGTGTGTGTGTGTGTGTGTGTGTGTGTGTGTGTGTGTGTGTGTGTGTGTGTGCGTGCATGCGTGCGCGCGTGTGTCAGAAGGGAGAATTAGAAAACCAACATGCAGTCGGTCGCGTTCCTGTCAGTGAGCAATTGGTGGGTAACGGCTATAGTAGCTAGCAATGCACAGACTCCTAACCAGCGCACATGGCCGCATTCGCCAACTGGCATAAACCACGTGCCACGGCCAACCAGTGGTGTAACTTCATCATTCACTCGTGAGCCTGCAAGTGCACTGCAGCCACCTTGTGGCGGAAAATGGTATAGCAGTAAATACAATTCACCATTTGACGGTTATTCCGGGGTAAAATTTGGGGAAGGTTTAAATGTATAAAAAATGTGATACCGTCCATCCCTAGTTGGGAAGCCTCTGGTGTGCTAGTAGTCTATTTTAGCTTAGCCTGGCTCTGTGATAACTGTCCAGCCATCTAGTGCTTCCAGTAGTGCTGAAGTCCCATCCACATCGAGCGCTGTCCAGGGTGCGGAAGAGAGCAGCATTCGAGTTCCACCCAGCACGGGGCAGAGTCCATCCTACTGACCTGGTTGAGGAAGAGATCATTGATGTAGTAGGTGAGGAAGGTTCTCAGCTGGCACTGCTTGGCCTGGCCCGGCCCCATGTTCATCTCGATGTCCTGTATGAACCTGGAGATAGTCAACACAAGGAAACATTAGAA
>NC_139624.1:41801777-41829277 GCF_964638095.1 Poromitra crassiceps
GCTGGCAGTGAATGTGTTAACAAGGCTACCATACTACTTCACCACACAGATGTGTATAAAGCTGCATTGGTAATAAAAGGGCACATTTAATGGTTAACAAGGCATGAATGGGATAAATATTTCCCTAAATAACCTCCATTTTCCAGAAGGGAAAAAGTGCTTATAATACTCAATGAGTGCTGCAGGAATGAGTCTTAAAACACGGACGTTAGCATCACTTGGTTCCCTCATCTGGAAGTCAATGGGTATTTTGAATGGGATTTTGGTCAGATGCCTGAAATACCGTAAGGTCTGTGGTGAACACAAGTTTAAGGAAAAACCCATTCAAAAATCCCAGTGACTACGAGACGAGGGAACCCAGCGTGATGCTACCTTTTGGGTAGCCTACAAAGATATGTCATCCCTGCGGCACTCTATTCAAAGGATGCATTAAAATCCATTCAGAACCACAAGAATTCAGAAATTATGTCCGCTTCAACTTATGTAACCATTATAGTTGGACCCATTGTGACATTAACAACATCAATTGCGTTGCCAGTGACATCACAAAACACCATCCGACCATACGGCACAGGACACAGCCGACGTGTGAGCCAAGTCGCTAAGGAGACGCCCTGGAAACGCCACGGAGCTGCAGAAACTACACAGTACGGACTCAGTCCTGTCTGTGAAATCTTAATTAATAACCTTAAGTAATCTCCTTATCTACCATAACACCCAGGCAAACAACCAGATACCCTTTCCAATTGGACCAAAAATACTGTAGCACACATACCCACAGGCATGCAGCAGAGGATAGAATAGCAGTAGGCATCAGTCTTAAAAGACACCGGTGTCTGTGGTGCTTATGCTAAATAATAATGACAACAATATTAATAAATCAGCTGGGTGGAGGCTTGCTGACATGGTGAAACAGACTAAAACCCAGATGCGGTACGGCTCCATGCGGATCCGGTAAAACTGCTGGAACAGACTCCCTCCCACCCATGTTAATAGATGGGCAATACATACGGACGGAAAGAATACGCAGCTGTTCTATTTTTGTGGGATCCCGCATGCGTCTGACATATTACATGGGTGTGGATCTGTTCAGGCAGCCGCATGGAGCCGTACCGCAGCTGGAGGACATAGGCCATAAGGCATGGACACATACCTAGAGTATAGGTACCTCCTACTTCAATACCAACACCAGATTCATCTTTCTAGTTTTGGGAAAGAGTTGTTCATTTTCACAAATGTTATTAGTTAGAATGTTATTGTTGGATGTTATTAGAGGCTAATTGTGAAAGCTGTGAAATAGTTTAACCACTGATTTGTTAATTTTAGTGGTCACCGGGTAACATTAGAGACAAGATGAGAATAATGTGATGCGTGACTTGCATTCCTGAAAGACTGAGTAGCATTCCCCCTCATACTAACTTGAGTTTTTAGAGATGCATGCCAGCAGACTGTTCATTTCTCCCTCACCAGAGACACAACAACTACATCCCTCACCAGAGACACAACAACTACATCCCTCATGAGACACAACTACATCACTCACCAGAGACACAACTACATCCCTCACAGAGACACATCAACTACATCCCTCATGAGACACAACTACATCACTCACCAGAGACACAACTACATCCCTCACAGAGACACAACAGCTACATCCCTCACCAGAGGCACAACTGCATCCCTCACCAGATACACGTCAACTACATCCCTCACCAGAGACACAACTACATCCCTCACTAAAGGCACAACAACTACATCCCTCACCAGATACACACCAACTACATCCCTCACCAGAGACACAACTACATCCCTCTCCAGAGGCACAACTACACCCCTCACCAGAGACACATCAACTACATCCCTCACCAGAGCCACATCAACTACATCCCTCACCAGAGACACAACTCCATCCCTCACCAGAGACACAACAACTACATCCCTCTCCAGAGGCACAACTACATCCCTCACCAGAGACACATCAACTACATCCCTCACCAGAGACACAACAACTACATCCCTCTCCAGAGGCACAACTACATCCCTCACCAGAGACACATCAACTACATCCCTCTCCAGAGGCACAACTACATCCCTCACCAGAGACACATCAACTACATCCCTCACCAGAGCCACATCAACTACATCCCTCACCAGAGACACAACTACATCCCTCACCAGAGACACATCAACTACATCCCTCACCAGAGACACAACTACATCCCTCACCAGAGACACAACTACATCCCTCACCAGAGACACATCAACTACATCCCTCACCAGAGACACAACTACATCCCTCACCAGAGACACAACTACATCCCTCACCAGAGACACATCAATTACATCCCTCACCAGAGACACAACTACATCCCTCACCAGAGACACAACTACATCCCTCACCTGCGACACAACTACATCCCTCACCAGAGGCACAACAACTACATCCCTCACCAGAGGCACAACAACTACATCACTCACCAGAGGCACAACAACTACATCCCTCACCAGAGGCACAACAACTACATCCCTCCCCAGAGGCACAACAACTACATCCCTCACCAGAGGCACAACTACATCACTCACCAGAGACGCAACAACTACATCCCTCACCAGAGACGCAACAACTACATCACTCACCAGAGACGCAACAACTACATCCCTCACCAGAGACTCAACAACTACATCACTCACCAGAGACGCAACAACTACATCCCTCACCAGAGACGCAACAACTACATTCCTCACCAGAGGCACAACAACTACATCCCACACCAGAGACGCAACAACTACATCCCTCACCAGAGACGCAACAACTACATCCCTCACCAGAGGCACACAAACTATATCCCTCACCAGAGGCACAACAACTACATCCCTGACCAGAGGCACAACTACATCCCTCACCAGAGACGCAACAACTACATCCCTCACCAGAGGCACAACAACTACATCCCTCACCAGAGGCACAACTACATCCCTCACCAGAGGCACAACAACTACATCCCTCACCAGAGGCACACCAACTACATCCCTCACCAGAGACACAACAACTACATCCCTCACCAGAGGCACAACAACTACATCCCTCACCAGAGACACAACAACTACATCCCTCACCAGAGGCACAACAACTACATCCCTCACCAGAGGCACAACAACTACATCCCTCCCCAGAGACACAACAACTACATCCCTCACCAGAGACACAACAACTACATCCCTCACCAGAGGCACAACAACTACATCCCTCCCCAGAGACACAACAACTACATCCCTCACCAGAGACACAACAACTACATCCCTCACCAGAGGCACAACAACTACATCCCTCACCAGAGGCACACCAACTACATCCCTCACCAGAGACACAACAACTACATCCCTCACCAGAGACGCAACAACTACATCCCTCACCAGAGGCACAACAACTACATCCCTCACCAGAGGCACAACTACATCCCTCACCAGAGGCACAACAACTACATCCCTCACCAGAGGCACACCAACTACATCCCTCACCAGAGACACAACAACTACATCCCTCACCAGAGGCACAACAACTACATCCCTCACCAGAGACACAACAACTACATCCCTCACCAGAGGCACAACAACTACATCCCTCACCAGAGGCACAACAACTACATCCCTCCCCAGAGACACAACAACTACATCCCTCACCAGAGACACAACAACTACATCCCTCACCAGAGGCACAACAACTACATCCCTCCCCAGAGACACAACAACTACATCCCTCACCAGAGACACAACAACTACATCCCTCACCAGAGGCACAACAACTACATCCCTCACCAGAGGCACACCAACTACATCCCTCACCAGAGACACAACAACTACATCCCTCACCAGAGGCACAACAACTACATCCCTCACCAGAGACACAACAACTACATCCCTCACCAGAGGCACAACAACTACATCCCTCCCCAGAGACACAACAACTACATCCCTCACCAGAGGCACACCAACTACATCCCTCACCAGAGACACAACAACTACATCCCTCACCAGAGGCACAACAACTACATCCCTCACCAGAGGCACACCAACTACATCCCTCACCAGAGACACAACAACTACATCCCTCACCAGAGGCACAACAACTACATCCCTCACCAGAGGCACAACAACTACATCCCTCACCAGAGGCACAACTACATCCCTCACCAGAGGCACAACAACTACATCCCTCACCAGAGGCACACCAACTACATCCCTCACCAGAGACACAACAACTACATCCCTCACCAGAGGCACAACAACTACATCCCTCACCAGAGACACAACAACTACATCCCTCACCAGAGGCACAACAACTACATCCCTCACCAGAGGCACAACAACTACATCCCTCACCAGAGACACAACAACTACATCCCTCACCAGAGGCACAACAACTACATCCCTCCCCAGATACACAACAACTACATCCCTCACCAGAGACACAACAACTACATCCCTCACCAGAGGCACAACAACTACATCCCTCACCAGAGGCACACCAACTACATCCCTCACCAGAGACACAACAACTACATCCCTCACCAGAGACGCAACAACTACATCCCTCACCAGAGGCACAACAACTACATCCCTCACCAGAGGCACAACTACATCCCTCACCAGAGGCACAACAACTACATCCCTCACCAGAGGCACACCAACTACATCCCTCACCAGAGACACAACAACTACATCCCTCACCAGAGGCACAACAACTACATCCCTCACCAGAGACACAACAACTACATCCCTCACCAGAGGCACAACAACTACATCCCTCACCAGAGGCACAACAACTACATCCCTCCCCAGAGACACAACAACTACATCCCTCACCAGAGACACAACAACTACATCCCTCACCAGAGGCACAACAACTACATCCCTCCCCAGAGGCACAACAACTACATCCCTCACCAGAGGCACACCAACTACATCCCTCACCAGAGACACAACAACTACATCCCTCACCAGAGGCACAACAACTACATCCCTCACCAGAGACACAACAACTACATCCCTCACCAGAGGCACAACAACTACATCCCTCCCCAGATACACAACAACTACATCCCTCACCAGAGACACAACAACTACATCCCTCACCAGAGGCACAACAACTACATCCCTCACCAGAGGCACACCAACTACATCCCTCACCAGAGACACAACAACTACATCCCTCACCAGAGACGCAACAACTACATCCCTCACCAGAGGCACAACAACTACATCCCTCACCAGAGGCACAACTACATCCCTCACCAGAGGCACAACAACTACATCCCTCACCAGAGGCACACCAACTACATCCCTCACCAGAGACACAACAACTACATCCCTCACCAGAGGCACAACAACTACATCCCTCACCAGAGACACAACAACTACATCCCTCACCAGAGGCACAACAACTACATCCCTCACCAGAGGCACAACAACTACATCCCTCCCCAGAGACACAACAACTACATCCCTCACCAGAGACACAACAACTACATCCCTCACCAGAGGCACAACAACTACATCCCTCCCCAGAGGCACAACAACTACATCCCTCACCAGAGGCACACCAACTACATCCCTCACCAGAGACACAACAACTACATCCCTCACCAGAGGCACAACAACTACATCCCTCACCAGAGGCACAACAACTACATCCCTCACCAGAGGCACACCAACTACATCCCTCACCAGAGACACAACAACTACATCCCTCACCAGAGGCACAACAACTACATCCCTCACCAGAGACACAACAACTACATCCCTCACCAGAGGCACAACAACTACATCCCTCCCCAGAGACACAACAACTACATCCCTCACCAGAGGCACACCAACTACATCCCTCACCAGAGACACAACAACTACATCCCTCACCAGAGGCACAACAACTACATCCCTCACCAGAGGCACACCAACTACATCCCTCACCAGAGACACAACAACTACATCCCTCACCAGAGGCACAACAACTACATCCCTCACCAGAGGCACAACAACTACATCCCTCACCAGAGGCACAACTACATCCCTCACCAGAGGCACAACAACTACATCCCTCACCAGAGGCACACCAACTACATCCCTCACCAGAGACACAACAACTACATCCCTCACCAGAGGCACAACAACTACATCCCTCACCAGAGACACAACAACTACATCCCTCACCAGAGGCACAACAACTACATCCCTCACCAGAGGCACAACAACTACATCCCTCCCCAGAGACACAACAACTACATCCCTCACCAGAGACACAACAACTACATCCCTCACCAGAGGCACAACAACTACATCCCTCCCCAGAGACACAACAACTACATCCCTCACCAGAGACACAACAACTACATCCCTCACCAGAGGCACAACAACTACATCCCTCACCAGAGGCACACCAACTACATCCCTCACCAGAGACACAACAACTACATCCCTCACCAGAGACGCAACAACTACATCCCTCACCAGAGGCACAACAACTACATCCCTCACCAGAGGCACAACTACATCCCTCACCAGAGGCACAACAACTACATCCCTCACCAGAGGCACACCAACTACATCCCTCACCAGAGACACAACAACTACATCCCTCACCAGAGGCACAACAACTACATCCCTCACCAGAGACACAACAACTACATCCCTCACCAGAGGCACAACAACTACATCCCTCACCAGAGGCACAACAACTACATCCCTCCCCAGAGACACAACAACTACATCCCTCACCAGAGACACAACAACTACATCCCTCACCAGAGGCACAACAACTACATCCCTCCCCAGAGACACAACAACTACATCCCTCACCAGAGACACAACAACTACATCCCTCACCAGAGGCACAACAACTACATCCCTCACCAGAGGCACACCAACTACATCCCTCACCAGAGACACAACAACTACATCCCTCACCAGAGGCACAACAACTACATCCCTCACCAGAGACACAACAACTACATCCCTCACCAGAGGCACAACAACTACATCCCTCCCCAGAGACACAACAACTACATCCCTCACCAGAGACACAACAACTACATCCCTCACCAGAGACACAACAACTACATCCCTCACCAGAGGCACAACAACTACATCCCTCCCCAGAGACACAACAACTACATCCCTCCCCAGAGGCACAACAACTACATTGACCAAGCAGGACACACTCAACCAATGTATCCATCCAGAAGTCTAAAGCTTAATTTATACTTATTATAAAGTGTCGCTCAGCACATGGTTGCAGACAAAAAAGAAAGTGTCGCTCATGGTGTTGCATTTATACTTCAGAGGACGTTCGCCTCGGTTCAACGGTCAAGTGACACTCGAACGCTATAAGCAGCTGCAGACAGCCAAGAGAAGAGCACCAATCAACCTATCACTCACAATCAAACATGCACACATACGTATCTCCACATATCTCTACGTGCCACCCCCCACCCCACCCCCCGCCCATACACAGTCACGCACGCACACGCTACTAACATTCAAATGCAGAAGGAGTGTGCAACAGCATGCTTGCTCCCGCTAGGCCTAGGGCATGTAGTCTCCTCTAGGCCTAGGGCATGTAGTCTCCTCTAGGCCCTCTACAGTCCTACTCCAGTCCCAGTGTCTTAGTGGCGGCTGCCGTTGATTGCACTTGACAGCATCTAATTATGTGTCATTAGGAAACAGATGTCAGAGCCTAGGGTCTGGAGCTGGATCATTGTAGATGCCATGCCCTATGTGTATGTTGTGAGAGGAAGAACACTGCTGAATGGCAGAATAATCGACTTACACCAATGGGGATTTGGCTGATTAGTGGACCCACTGCATCATAATGGCTCTAAGATGATTCAGTGATGTCAAGGTGTGATATTTTTGAGAGAGGATAACTGAAACAAGTAGAAATGGACATGGACAAAGATATAGCAGCCACACTGAATTAGTTTCCCATTGGAAGCTAAACCTATGCTGACAAATGCTTCTTTAAATGGAAAGGGTTGGGATCCCATCATCGATCTCCATCTGCAGCGCTGCCGCTTTCAATGGTATAACGATACCGAAAGAGAAACGGGATAAAGACAAAGATGTAAAGAAAGACAGCAGAATAAGCGAGTGCACCAAGATAGATTAGAGGACTCAGCATTTTTTAAATCTCTCAGAATTCCCCGCAGGCACTAAGCCATCACGGTGTCCATGGTGAATTTTGATTTCCCCGCTCAGTGAGCGAGGCTTGCCCTGCAAAGACACATGCCAAGGACAGGACGAATGTTGGGGGGGGGGGGGGGGGGTGATGGGCACAGACATACGCACGTCTAGCCACATGCCAATACTTATATATTCCACGACCAGTGAGTGCAAACTTTTTATATATATTTTTTATTTTGCAATTTTCATAACACCACACGAAAACAAACAAACTCAGATACAAGAAAAGAAAAGAAAAAAAACAAAGCATACATACACTCCAAAATGACAACGCAGTTCTACCAGCTACATAAAGATGTGTTACAAGGGGGTCCATGGGAGACCAGCCGGGCGAACCATGCGTTGCACCTAACCTTGTCAAGGTAGGCCAGAAACGGGTCCCAAATAGTTAGAAATCTGGCCGGTGAGTTGGTCCTCAGGAACCTGAGTCTCTCCAGTGTTTCCCACAGGATTTCGAGTATTTGCGGTGGGGGACCACAGACCCCCTAGGGCGGGGGCATGCCCCCCCGCAAGATATTTTTTAAACATTTTAAAGTAAAATGCATGAATTTGGTGTACTTTGAGAAAGCTTAAGAGCAACATTAACTCATTGAGTGCCAGCCACTTTTGGAGAACGGACGCTCCCAGTGCCAGAGTTTCAGAGCGTTTTCAGTGATTTCTCGAGGCCCACAGAATATTGTGTGATATTACTATGTAAACACCGAACACGCACAAAGAACGATGAGACTCTCTTCTATCATCTGCAAAAAAAAAAATTTTATTGATCCCATTTTCCGTTCTTTAGTTATGAGCCGGAGAAGATAGGCTGTTTTGAGCAAAAAGACACTTTTCAAATTAGAAGCTGAGTTATTCCGCCTTTTGTGAAATGCAGCATTTCAAGCACATTCACTGAGTCTGAAGATAATATTTTCTGATGTAGTGATGTGGTGTAGTTGTGTGGTGCCTGCGTGCCTCACCCCCCTCTCCCCCCCTCAGCTGCAAACTCCTCCCCACACTAACACACAGCCTAACACGCACCCAGTCTATTTTCAGAGCGCTCCGTTTTTTTGCGCCGGCTCCCAGCAGCGCGACACGGAAATGCCAAACCGGACTGCAGGGAAAGGTTTGGCCCTTCGGCGTCGGGTGCTGCCTTTCTGGCGGCTAATCGTGTGAAGAAACTATGCAGACAGACAGACAGAGGCAGAGGGGCTCAGTTGTGTGCGCGGATTGACTGCTGTTCGCAGCCAACATCAGCTGCAGTCAGAGCCATCTATATGGCTCTGGCTGCAGCATGAGCGGTTTCTCTTTGATCACGGGGGTTTTTCCTGCTGTTTTCCGGACCTTTCTGTAATCTGGAGAGCACTGTCGCCACCTAATGGGTCGGTAAAATAGGTTATACACATTCAACATGCCCCAAAATTTTACAGGAGATGGATCTGGCTTTGATCCACGTCCCACCGTCAAAAAACGCAATTGACGACAATCGTCGTCATTGGCACTCTACGTCACTAAAGCAATTGATGACGATTGTCGTCATTGGCACTCAATGAGTTAAAAGGCTAGATCTATGAAGAACATGTCATCATTACTGTGCTGTGGGTTTACAATGACAAACTAAATTTCTCCCTATAGGTCAGGGATACTCAACTTGCTTTGCCACTTTCGTGAAATGATAGAAGGCGAGGGGCCAGTTAATAAACAAACAATATAAATTTTTCTGTAACGGATTGTAGGTTTTTGCGTGTCAGCCGGAGTTTAGGCTGACAATGTTGTGCACACCGGATAGTTAGTTAGGTTAAGTTAGTTATGTCTACATACATAAGTGCCTGGGTAGCGAGCAGATGGCGGTATTTGACAATTTAGCAGGTAAATCATAGATTATTGAAAGATATTCCATATTCCAGACTGAAATGCTATAACAGAAGTATTGGCCAGAATGACATGAACATTTATTGGACACTTATTCAGCGGATATCTTGCATGTTGCGTTCAGGTGCACTGTAAAAAAATAAAATAAAAAATAAAAAAATTTGGTCAACATCTTTTTGTGGCGGTCAAAATCCTTTTGTGGCGGCCTGCCACAAATTCCTTTATGTATGGGAAACACTGCTCTCCATCCATATAACAGAGATCATGTCTGCCAACCACAACTGAAAAGAGGATGGAGAGGGGGACTTCCATTTCTGCAGAATGACCTTCTTAGCAACAATTGTCCCCTGTAGTGAGTGCAAACTTGAAAGCACTCGTCTCTCTGTGGTTCTTTTTACAACATCACCATCAGCGCGAGCCGTCACCTCAGGACCATTTCAAAGTCATAAAAGGAGTTTAATGGATGGGGAACTTTATGGGTTTTATGGCACATCCAACATTAGCTTTCATTCCAGCAGAATGAGACAATGAATTCTACAATGGCACCTTTTAATTGTTATCCAACTGCGTATTCAATATTAACTCGATGGGAATAGTATACACTCCAATACACACTACTTAGCTAAGCATTTCTACAGTATAGTGTAAAATTAACTTAGTCACAGGCCAGCATAAAAATACCTATTAACTTATACAATTTCACAGCACACAGCTATAGCACTACATTAAAGAACAAGATAATAGATAGGACAGACGAGGACAATGCATATGTGAATCAATTTGATTGACTCCTGGCTTGATCCAGAATATCATTTTATACCTAAAAGTGTTATTTTTGATACAACTGGCATGGCATACTTTTCACTGAATATGACTTCAAGTCCTGCAGCAATTACCACCAAGGCCACTGGATGGCACTGTGACAGCTTTCCCGACTAGCTCAAGCTGCATGACCAGTTAAGATTATTTTATCATTATCATTATTTTTTTTGAGGAAGAATTAAGATTCCATTTGGTGGGTTACCATCTGACACCTGTACAGCATTTGCTGTGTGTGTGTGTGTGTGTGTGTGTGTGTGTGTGTGTGTGTGTGTGTGTGTGTGTGTGTGTGTGTGTGTGTGTGTGTGTGTGTGTGTTAGAAAGTGTGGTGTGTCGTGATGTGTGTGTTCATCAGTTCTTAGAAACATAAACAACAAAGGCTGGTGAAATGCATATGGTCTTCCCACACACCGCCCACACCTCCGCCAGTCTCCCTGCTGTTTATGCCCTGCTCTTGCCCCTAATTCTCCATCGCATCCGTTGATGGCTCTCTCTGCATTTGTGCGTGTGTGTATGTGTGTTTGTGTTTGTGTGTGTGTGTGTGTGTGCGCGTGCGTGTATGCATGTAAGTGTGTGTGTTTGAGTAAGAGAACAAGAGACAGAGAAAGAGAGGTGGTGGGGGCGCTAATAGATTATAGAAATTATGCGAGAGAGGGCGGGGGAGTGTGCGAACACTGTGTGTGTGTGTGTGTGTGTGTGTGTGTGTGTGTGTGTGTGTGTGTGTGTGTGTGTTAGGCATGGGTCGATTTCCGGTTTTACCGGTTCGGTTCGGTATACGAGCCCAAACCGGTTTGATCACGTGCAAACCGAAAAAACCTAAAAAAAAATATATATATATATATATATTTTTTTTTTAAGTTTTTTTTTTTTTTTTTTTGCCAGTCCATTCTGATTGCACTATTGTTCGTATTAGCCTCTTCTCAAGTTGCACTAGTAGGCAAAAGTCTTATTTTGTTTATTATGTTGATGTTTGAAGAAAAGTTAAGCTGAATAGTTATGAGAAATAAAAACAGTGTGTTGTTACAGTTAAAAGGTTCTGCTTATTTGTATTCAGTGTTCGTGCTGGTTGGCAGCATACCAGTTTAGAGGTGCATTATCGCCACCAACTGCAGCCGCTTTGATAAGTTTTTTTGGGGAATATCGAACCGGTTTCAAAATGTTCAAACCGACCCATGCCTAGGCCCTATATTGTGTGAATTTGTGAGTTTTGAAGTTTATAAGGCAGCTCAGCTGTAAGCCAATCCATTCTGATTGCACTGCTTGTGTTTTTATTAGCCTTTTTCTCAAGTTGCACTATAGGCAGAAGTCTTATTTCATTTATTATTTTGATGTTTAGAAGAAAAGTTGAGCTGAATAGTTATGAGAAATAAATACAGGGTGTGTTTGTTACACAGGTGTCCTGCTTCTTTTTATTCAGTATCATTGCTCATTGCTGGTTGACAATACCAGCTTAGAGGTGTATTATCTCTATCAGGTGGACTGAAGTTGCACTACAGACAGTTATGGGCCACACTCGGGAGCCCTGCTTGAAAAAAAAAATTACAAAAAAAATTACAAAAAAAATCGGTATACCGGTTCGATCCGGTTTAGACGGCAATATCGAACCGGTTTTAAAATTTTCAAACCGCCCCAGCCCTAGTGTGTGTGTGTGTATATATTGTATGTGTTTATGCGTGTGTGTGTCCATCCATGCACATGCTGCAGCTGGTATGAATGGGCTAATAAGGATCTTTCCCTGGGAGAGGCAGAGTAATGACAGATAAAAAACAGGCCCATCCTCCTAAGGCAAAAGCCAACGTACAGTGACTACACTGTATATATTAGGGTAAGGACTCTCATCTCGATATAACCCACACAGGTGATTTGCTCCATCTGTGTTATTTCTCAGCTTTTACCCCAACACACAAAAAGGAGAAAAAATATCACCTGCTCAGATTAAAAAAAAAAAAAAAAAAAGATTTGAGAGGAGTTTTCTTGTACGCGATACAGAACAGGAAATGTATTTATACTGTTGATGAGCACATACAGTAACCATGAGGAGAGTTAAACCTGATCAGAACATTGATTCCGATAGCACTCTCTCCCTTTAACTCATTGAGTGCCATGGACGAACATGTTCGTCATTTCGTTTAGTAACGTAGAGTGCCAAGGACGAACATGTTCGTCAATTGCGTTTTTTGACGGGGGGATGTCGATCTAAGCCTCTTACATCGCCTCTTACAATATGGGAGCTATTGAATGTGTCTAACCTATTTTACAGAACCCTTAGGTGGCGACAGTGCTCTCCAGATTACAGAAAGGTCCGGAAAACTGCAGGAGAAAGCCGTGATCAAAGAGAAACCGATGCATGCTGCAGCCAGAGCCATATAGATTGCTCTGTCTGCAGCTGACAGTTGGCTGCGATCCGCGCCCACAACTGAGCTCCTCTGCCTCTGTCTATCTGTCTGCATATAGTTTCTCCACACGATTACCCGCCAGAAAGGCAGCACCCGACGCCGAACGGCCAAACCTTTTCCTGCAGTCCCGTTTGGCATTTCCTTGTCGCGCTGGGATCCGCCCGGGAGCCGCCGTCAGCCGCCCGGCGCAAAAACGGAGGCTCCGAAAATAGACTGGGTGCGTGTGGGGAGGAGTTTGCAGCTCAGGGGGGGAGAGGGGGGTGGGGCACGCAGGCTGCACAGAACTACACCACGTCACTACATCAGAAAATATTAGCTAGAGTCAGTGAATGTGCTTGAAATGCTGCATTTCACAAAAGGCTAAATATCTCAGCTTATAATTTGAAAACTGTCTTTTTGCTCAAAACAGCCTATCTTCTCCGGCTCATAACTAAAGAACGGAAAATGGTATCAATAAACTTTTTTTTGCAGATGATAGAACAGGGTCTCCTCGTTCTTTGTGTGTGTTCGGTGTTTACATAGTAATATCACACAATATTCTGTGGGCCTCGAGAAATCACTGAAAACGCTCTGAAACTCTGGCACTGGGAGCTTCCGTTCTCCAAAAGTGGCTGGCACTCAATGAGTTAATAGCCCATATTAACATTGCTGTTATGACCGATAACCGATATTTTATGTCGATATGATCTGTATAAAAACAAAGATCTGTATAAAAACTACAACTATGATAATTTAAAAAAATTCATACCGAAAAATTTGAAAAAGTAATGGGCCCTATCTTCCGACAGGCGCTATCCCCTAATACCGCTTGCGCACCTGTTCGCACGTGCCTTAAGGCAGGGAAGATAGCAGTCCATCTTGCGCCATCCGCCAGGTGTTATGCCGAGTTTTGCACCCCAGCGTCGGCAGCATCCCCACCTCACGGGAGCATATTATAATGATTTATACAGAAAAGTAACTGTTGTCTGGTATTATTGTCTGGTAGACGTGACCTCCCTGATTTCTAAGTTAAACTAGAACGACCGCAACGCGGACTTATGCCTCCGCCATTAGTTCATTCTTAAAGTCCCTGGAAACCAAAATCCACAAAAACCTTCTAACTATTACATTTAGGGTCTTATGTGAGTAATTGTGTGCCTCAGAAAGTAGGATACATTACTTTCAACCCAAAGCCCCAAAATTGCCACTTTTCTACAAGGTCTGGATTTCCACTTCCTCATTGAAGAGAGCGGTGCGCGACGTGCTCAAATGAAAAATCTTATCAGGTCATAAGATTTAATCGAATCACACACACGCACAGTGTCACAGGGTCACAGTGACCTTGAACTTTGACCACCAAAATGTAATCAGTTCATCCTTGAGTCCAAGTGGACGTTTGAGGCAAATTCGAAGAAATTACTTGAAGACATTCCTGAGATATCGCGTCCAAGTCGATGTTTGAGCCAAATCAGAAGAAATTATATCTAGCCGTTCTTGAGATATCGTGTAAACGAACTTTGGAATGGCGTTCGTGAGGTCACAGTGACCTTGAACTTTGACCACCAAAATGTAATCAGTTCATCCTTGAGGCCAAGTTAATGTTTGAGGCAAATTGGAAGAAATTCCATCAAGCCGTTCTTGAGATATCACTTTAACGAACTTGGGAATGGCATTCGTGAGGTCACAGTGACCTAGACCTTTGACCACGAAAATCTAATCAGTTCATCCTTGAGTCCAAGTCGATGTTTGAGGCAAATTTGATGAAACTCTGTCAAGGCATTCCTGAGATATCGCGTTAACAAGCTTGAAAATGGCGTTAGAGAGGTCACAGTGACCTTGACGTTTGACCACGAAAATCTAATCAGTTCATCCTTGAGTCCAAGTCGATTTTTGAGGCAAATTTGATGAAATTTCGTCAAGGCATTCCTGAGATATCGCGTTAACAGGCTTGAAAATGGCGTTCGAGAGGTCACAGTGACCTTGGCCTTTGACCTTTGACCACCAAAATCTAATCAGATCATCCTTGAGTCTAAGTCGATGTTTGAGGCAAATTTGATGAAATTCCGTCAAGGCATTCCTCAGATATCGCGTTAACGAACATCGTACGGACGGACGTACGGACAGACGTACGGACGGACAACCCGGATCCATAATGCTTCTGGCCTGGCTATCGCCGGCGGAGGCATAAAAAGCCCTGAAATATGTTGGGGATGCAATTCTCGGCGGGCATGCGGAAACGTTCACGGCACCTGTCGCAAACGCAAATTAGAGCCGTGCTAAAATCATCTGCGCCCCCAAATGCCTGCGCAAACGGGATTTGGGCGGTCTTAACTACCAGAATTATTCACAGGCGTGGCCAGGCAATGCTGGGCATTACGTCAATCAAAACCAATCAGATTCCCATCTCGCAATGGCTGTTTGCGCGAGGCATGCAATATGCTGTAATTCTCTCCATGCGTAATAGAGTGTACTCACTCGTGCGAGGACAGAGAGAGCTTATTGTCTGTGGTGCCAACGACCCTCCGGGCTATGAAGGTAAATAGCCTATGTCCATTTTCCAACACGTTTTCTCAATTAATTTCCCTCTTTGCGATGTGATAAAAGTTTCTCAGTGAGTTATAGTTGATTGCCTCACTGAATTATCTGCTAATACCCAATTTTAGCAGAATAATTTGATGTCTAGGCTGTGCGTAATGACATCTCCAAAAGGAATTCTACTTTGCACTGCGCTGCACAGAGATTATGGGTGCGCTCCCAGCGCAGGGAGGTATTTGCGTGTAAGAGGTCCTTTTCAAAGCTCTTAACGCAAAGTAATTGCGCGCTGCTGACGATAGGGTAATGCCATCTATCCCACATTTTAGTGCTGAAACGCCTGTTTTGGCATGTGGCAGCCAATGCCCAGTACAATTATCACAGGCATGTGCTTGTGTCCGCCCCCAATTTGCATTGCGCAGGGCGTTAAACGAGCGCAAACGCTAAATTAGCGCTTTTGGGAAGATAGGGCCCAATGTCTTTCTTTATTTACCAAACATCTGGAAAAGCCCATAAATCAGAGCTGTATTGCATAGTTTAATATGAACATTTTGGCTGATACCGATAACAAATATTAACATTATATTAAATTAATTAATTATATTAAAAATGACTCACATCGGCCGATACCGATATGATTACCAATATATCGTACATCCCTGGAATTAATGCAAGCAGGCATGAAGGGAGACTGGTAGCATTGCTACCAAGTTAGCTCCACCCCGCAAGATCAACCCTAATGGGCCAAATGCATCTATATATTGGCACTGATATTAGCGTTTAGGGAGAATGTAAGTCTCTCGTATTACAGTACAAGCATTGTGAAATCTGCAAAACACATGGAAATGCTAGATTGTAAATCTGGGGCAGTTGTCGGAAAATGTGTGTTGTTCATTAGTGTTTATCTGCTTGTGAAACAGTGACAGGTAGAGTAGGTGCATATTCATACATTTGTATCAGATGTTCATTCAATGTGTGCATGTGTGCTTTTATGTGCTTTGCCTGTGTGTGTGTGTGTGTGTGTGTGTGTGTGTGTGTGTGTGTGTGTGTGTGTGTGGTTGCTTGCATAGACGTTTGTGTCTGTCTGTGTGTGCTTATTTTTGTGAATGTGTGTACAGTACTTCCCTTTGTGTGTGTGTGTGTGTGTGTGTGTGTGTGTGTGTGTGTGTGTGTGTTTGTGCGCGTGTGTGTGGTATGTGTTCGGACCTGTCACGGTGTTGTGCAGACCAATTAAAACGGGGGAGATTGATGACCCTGGGCTGTGAGTAGCAGGAGCAGCAGCGGTGCTAGCAGACAGCTGCTTCCTGCAGACAACAGGAAATGAGATGGCCTCGTTTAGCTGACGCCGCCAACACCAACACCGCCGAGCCGCAAAGACAAATCACCAGCCTGCTGCAGCTACTGGCCTACTACTCCATCTTCCTACATCCCACTCTCCATCCTCCATCTTTTTATCTCTCTCTAATTCCATCCTATATTGTCTATTCTCATTAGTCTTTTTGAACAGTAATGCAGTCAAGGTGTATTCAGGCGATATAGCCCAGATATTAAGTAGAGATGTGCACAGAGAGGTGGGTCGAGGCCACTGACAAGGAATAGATGCTACCTCCACTGTTCCATCCTGAAGTGCAGCAATATCCGTCACTACTTCACTCTTCTTGCTGCTATTCTACTGTAGTTGATTCTTCCCACATTACTGGCATTCTGACTATGCAAGCCTTTACTCAGCTCCACCAATCAGAGGGAATGTAACAGTAGCATCAGGCCTGTAGTTGGCGCCACCAAACACAAGTGATGTATTAATACAAGCGTCAATTTGGCCTTAGCTGGCTTGGTCCAAGATAACAGCATGCTAGTCGATTATAGCATGGTAAAACAGCCGGTCACGTGAACTCACATTTAATTTTGTTCTACCAGACCGTCTGGCCTCAAGCCCTGGGAGGGTATTTGCAGAAATTGCAAAGCGTTCTAGCCAATCAGCGACCCGCCTCGTAGTTGACAGTGTAACCGGCCAATCAGGAACGCCGTTAGCAAAACAATAATAATAATTGATTGGATATATGTAGCGCCTTTCAAGACACTCAAAGCGCTTCACATAACAGGGGAGGGGGGGGGGGGGGGCAGGGAACTCAACTCATCCACCACCGATGTGTAGCAGCCACCTGGGTGATGCACGGCAGCCAGTTTGTGCCAGAATGCTCACCACACATCAGCATCACGGTGGACAGTTGTGCCAATTAAGTGGATGATTAGGTGGCCATGATTGAAGGAAGGGCTGTTTTGGGAAATTAGCCAGGGCACCGGGGTTACACCTCTACTCTTGTGAAGAGTGCAGATGGGATCTTTTAATGACCACAGAGAGTCAGGACCTCAGTTTAATGTCTCATCCGAAGGACGGTGCTCACTCACAGGACAGAGCCCCTGTCTCTGCCCTGGGGCATTGGGGAGATTATTAATCAGATCAGATTATTCATCAGACCATTCAGACCAGAGGGGAAGAGCACCTCCTACTGGTCCTTCAACACTACTTCCAGCACCAGTCTCCCATCCAAGGAGTATCCTAGACCAGACCTGCTTAGCTTCCCAAGGAAAGCCAGTAATGTAATGCAGGGGCCACTGGTGCTGACCGGGCTGCTGAATGGCTGCTTTCCTGCCTGTCCGCCTCAAGGACTAACGTCAACGTTCGGCGAGTTTAAACAGCCATAAAGTGCAGTTATCGCAATAGACTCAACAACAACAATTAAACAAGTAGAGGAGTATGCAACAGCGGAGTTTCTCGGCGGAAAATATCCAACGCTGATTGGCTGAAGGAGTTGTCTGTCAAGGCAAGTAGACCCGCCCAACTTCCGCCCACTGCAAACACTGGGTGAAAGCTTAAGGCCAGACGGTCTGGTAGAACGAAATGAAATGTGAGTTCACGTGACCGGCTGGTTTACCAGGCTAAGTCGATTATGGTCTACAGCCCGATTTGGAGTCATTAAATTTGCAGAAGTGTGTTTTGGGTCTATCCACGACTACAGCGTTCTCCCACTATAATGAGACCGGGCTTCAAAGACACACCCCTTCCCTGACCCCTGGGCAAGGCAAGGAAAGCACAGCAACAAGGGCACAAACCTGTCCACTGCTGGTTCAGTACATTCCCATTCACACCACAGGTTTCTACATATAGAAACACGTTTAAATGTTTGGTATCACAATTACTATTGAAGTTAACAAAAACATTCCATCCCTCCATCTGGCTCCCTGTGTTTCTAAAATGGTTTCTAACCAGCAGAGTTGGGATTTTAAAGTGGTTTATTTTATATTTTAGTTTTTTGGACATGCATTCATTATAGAAAAGGCCAGATTACAGTTTTCCTGCGTTTCCATTTTCTTTGACTGTTTTTTTTTATCTTTTATTGTCCTACTAATGGACAATAAACACACACTTCATTGAGCCATTAGGCCCACAAAGTGGAGAGGACGTAGCCTAGGCTAGAGAGGACGTCCCCACGTCAGAATGGGAGGCTACAGGGTTCAAACCACAGCTTTAGTGCATACTGTACAATGTCAGCCAATCCAGACAAAGAGGCAGGTGACAGCCCTGTTCACGGTTGGTTAAATGGTGTGTGAGTGTGAGTGTGAGTGTGAGTGTGAGTGTGAGTGTGAGTGTGAGTGTGAGAGTGTATGTGTGTGTGTGTGTGTGTGTGTGTGTGTGTGTGTGTGTGTGTGTGTGTGTGTGTGTGTGTGTGTGTGTGTGTGTGTGTGTGTGTGTGTGTGTGTAGGCACCATCAAACCTTTTGGACAGGCCCATTTCCTCCAGTTTTTCTAATAAGAGATACAAATTGCTCAATTAGGAATAAAACGTCCCTATGCGCGGACACACTCACGCACTCCCGCTCACACACAGACACACACTGGGGGGGAGGGTGAGGGCACATGGTAATAGGGTACATTATGGCCCAGGTTAAAAGTGAAATAAGAAAATATGAAAAGTAATCAAATAGAATGTTGACAGAGACCTGATTTAAGTTTATTTATTTTTGAATTAAATAGGGGTAGGACCAGATAAGCAGAGGCTTCCTTCCTACTCCTTTTCGAACAAATACTGTTATTTCTATTGCAATTATGATTAATATTGTACATTATTGTTTTTTCCTTTTTTTGTTTTAAAATGTTTTTAATGTATTGTGTATTATTATTATACTTATTATTTTTTATATTGTCTTTTATGTTAATGTTCGAAATAAACATTCATTCATTCATTCATTCATTCATTCATTCACACTTGCCTAAAAGTCGGATAGGGCAGGTGCAGACAAATTTTGGTGTGTTTACAATCTGCTAAAAGCTCCCACACTGAAGCATTCATCTTTCCTTATGAAATAAGTCTGATTCCTAAGCAGAGCTTCATTTGTACATATTCAATATTTCTGTTTTCCATTATAAACTAATAAATTGTTCCAGACTATTGGGGGCAAATGACAATGAATGTGATGATGTTTTGACTGGCAGGCAATTTGAAAAGATGGGCGTGGCAAATACGATTTTTATGTGGAAGGAAAGGATTAAATTATATTTGTTAATACTACAGGGCATATAATTATTATAAAATCTTATACAACATTTTATATTCTATTATTTTTTATTATTATTACACTGTAGTATTAATAAATATAACTTCCAATTTCCTTCCACATAAAAATCATATTTGGGAAAGAAAAGAAATGTAATTTTCTTAAAGTCCCTGGAAACCAAAAATAAATAAGTGTTTTGTGTTTGTCACACCCCAGGAAAATTTGTTATTAACCACCCAGTCAAATTTGAACTGAATTGAATGTCGCCAAGTATATCAAATTAGGAGCTGCAATTAGAGAAAAGCACAGTTGAATCGCAATCAGAACACTGCCAGGAGTGTGTGGGCGGGTCGGTGTGTGTGTGTGTGTGTGTGTGTGTGTGTGAAAACGGAGTAGGCTCGCTCTGACTCGGTTTTCCTCCGAGACCTATAAATGTCGTAGAAATATTCGAAAATAGCCCACAAACAGATACAAAAACATGAGCATAATATGTGTTTAATGTACATGATACAAAGAACTACCGCAATCAGACTTTTGAAACACGCATTTAAAGAAGAAACACGATGTGTGTCTGCCTGGAGCTGAGGTCTCCCCCGAGTCGCTTCCTCAAATGCTGGCCGAATCAGCAGCACTCTGCCACGGCCGGCCACATTCAGACAATGTCTGGCGGGACGCAGTGGCCTCCACGCACTCCA
This sequence comes from Poromitra crassiceps, assembly GCF_964638095.1. NCBI lineage: Eukaryota > Metazoa > Chordata > Actinopteri > Beryciformes > Melamphaidae > Poromitra > Poromitra crassiceps. Next base: position 41,822,841 of record NC_139624.1, read on the forward strand.
TTTGATAGAGTCAGACTGAGCGGGCACGAAGGTTTTGTAAGAACGGACAACTGCAAGCTACTTTATCCCCATGTGACGGCAGATCATAGTCAGTTTGGAGCCATAAGCACCGCCCACTTCAAACCCTGCCTCAGCAAACAGTGAAAACAGGGAAATGGTGATATTTAGGATTTGGGTTGAAACCAATGTCTCCTACTTTTTGAGGTTTCCGCTTGTGCAAATTAGACCCTAAATTACATACTGTAGTTAGAATGTTTTTGTGGATTTTGGTTGCCAGTAGGGATGCCAATTTTTATAAATTTCATGAATCGATTAATTGGCCATGTTAATGATCAATTAATCGATTAATCATTATTTAAAAAACAGCTTTTGACATACAACTTGATACAAGATAGAAAATATAAAATGCAGGGTTTTACAGGCCTACCCAACAAGTTGATGAACCAACTAAACTTCCTGCATTAGCTGTCATTGTGCTTGTGGATGTGAGATATTTCAACATTGTATTACAATATTTACAATGCATACTGTTGTCTTTTTGGGTGTAATTCTCCCACACTGGACTTTCTGCCTGCTAGCTTGGCTTTCTTCTTCCTCTGTATGAGCAGTGAAAGTTAAATTTCACCCTTGTGGTGTTAAATCATTTCAGCAAAGATATATATTTTTTAATAGCACATAGCCTATTGTCGATTAATCAGTTAAAGGAGAATTTCGGTTTTTTACACCACGGTCCTCATTTCCAGCTTAAAATATGATGTTTTACTCACCGAAATATGTTTGGCTTCATTCGGATGCCCACGGAAGATTTTGAGCTCGTAGTATCATCCTCAAACAGGCTATAACGAGAGCATACGGGGCAAGCTGCTTACGCTCTGTAAATGTCACTTTTTCGGTCACATCGCGGTTCGTTATGGTTGTAAATATAATTATGAGAACATGAAATCGATATCTAACTAAACCATCCTCTGCTGGGAGTCTCGACAGCCCACTCCGTTTGCTGTCCGGGTGTCCATCACATAACATCTCCCGCTGCTGTTGTTGTCGATATGTGGCATGATTCCACACGAGCGGTAATGGAATTGAAACGTCCATAATCTTGACATCAGATATCTATAATAATGCCAAGCTAAAAGCTAAGCTAACAACAACACAACAGAGAGCGAGTCAACTCTGATCTGCCCCGGATGGGCTTACAGTGCTTATGTACTTCTTCTGTGGTTTCTCTTCTTCTACTGTAACCAAACAGAAGCGCTTCTCACTGCATCTTCCCAAGCACATCCGGGGCACCCGGACAGCAAACATAGCGGGCTGTCGGCACTCGGGAGCAGAGGACGGTTAGTTAGATATCTATTTCATGTTCTCATAATTATATTTACAACCATAACGAACCGCGATGTGACCGAAAAAGTGACATTTACAGAGCGTAAGCAGCTTGCCCCGTATGCTCTCGTTATAGCCTGTTTGAGGATGATACTACGAGCTCAAAATCTTCCGTGGGCATCCGAATGAAGCCAAACATATTTCGGTGAGTAAAACATCATATTTTAAGCTGGAAATGAGGACCGTGGTCAAACCGAAATTCTCCTTTAACATATAGTTTGATCGATCAAATTCTTAACAATCGATTAATCAATTGTCATTAATCACCAACATCCCTAGTTGCCAGGGTCTTTAACATGCTGAGAGCCCCCCCCTGGCATGGACCCCACTTGGTAAACCACTGTACAGTACAGGAGCCACCAGTGTGTTTTGCAGTCACACATATAGAATGCTGCATATTCTTATCCAAACAGTATCTGTGGTTTATATCAAAAGTCTTGAACATGCATTTTTTCAATAGTTTTTAAATCAGTAATTTTTTTAAATCAATAAAAGAAATGATAAAAAAACATGTTTTTTTTCAGTAACTGCTGGCTTCCAGAAACACATCAAGGTGACCCTCCATGGGAAACGTATGGCTTAGGCCTAATGCTGTTGGCATTTCTCTGTGCCAGTAAATCCTCCATCTCAGCAAAAAGTGAAATGCTTCGGGGTCAAGTGATGAAGAGAGACAGGGAGAGCCAAGGAGGAGGAAAAGAAGAAAACACAGTCAGCGCTTGGCTCATACAGTACACAAATCTTTAAAGTTTGTTTGGGGCAGTGATGCCCTGATTCACATTCTCAGCCTTTCCACCAAGTCATTTCACAAGTCTCACTTTAGAAGTGGTGCAAGTGAGCAGTGGGAAGAGAGGCAACAAATAAAGTGTGGGAGCCAAAATGCGTGTGTGAGTGTCAGTGAGTGTTGGGGCAATTGACAACAAATCAATCACTCTCACGCCTCCGCCTCCGCCAACACACACACATCACATTCTTCCAACAACCAGTTCAAGTTGATGCTCTAGACTTTTGAGCCACTGATGGACTCACGTGGTCCAGTGAATGACTCAGCTAGGCTGAATTGGACAACTATGCCTGGAGAGGTGACTCATCTGAAGGTAGTGATAAAAACACTGAACACACAGAGGGCTGGAGAGGTGACTCATCTGAAGGTAGTGATAAAAACACTGAACACACAGGGGCTGGAGAGGTGACTCATCTGAAGGTAGTGATAAAAACACTGAACACACAGAGGGCTGGAGAGGTGACTCATCTGAAGGTAGTGATAAAAACACTGAACACACAGGGGCTGGAGAGGTGACTCATCTGAAGGTAGTGATAAAAACACTGAACACACAGAGGCTGGAGAGGTGACTCATCTGAAGGTAGTGATAAAAACACTGAACACACAGAGGGCTGGAGAGGTGACTCATCTGAAGGTAGTGATAAAAACACTTAACACACAGAGGCTGGAGAGGTGACTCATCTGAAGGTAGTGATAAAAACACTGAACACACAGGGGCTGGAGAGGTGACTCATCTGAAGGTAGTGATAAAAACACTGAACACACAGAGGCTGGAGAGGTGACTCATCTGAAGGTAGTGATAAAAACACTGAACACACAGAGGGCTGGAGAGGTGACTCATCTGAAGGTAGTGATAAAAAGTTTAAACACTGAACACACAGAGGGCTGGAGAGGTGACTCATCTGAAGGTAGTGATAAAAACACTTAACACACAGAGGCTGGAGAGGTGACTCATCTGAAGGTAGTGATAAAAACACTGAACACACAGGGGCTGGAGAGGTGACTCATCTGAAGGTACTGATAAAAACACTGAACACACAGAGGGCTGGAGAGGTGACTCATGTGAAGGTAGTGATAAAAACACTGAACACACAGAGGGCTGGAGAGGTGACTCATCTGAAGGTAGTGATAAAAACACTGAACACACAGAGGGCTGGAGAGGTGACTCATCTGAAGGTAGTGATAAAAAGTTTAAACACTGAACACACAGAGGGCTGGAGAGGTGACTCATCTGAAGGTAGTGATAAAAACACTGAACACACAGAGGCTGGAGAGGTGACTCATCTGAAGGTAGTGATAAAAACACTGAACACACAGGGGCTGGAGAGGTGACTCATCTGAAGGTACTGATAAAAACACTGAACACACAGAGGGCTGGAGAGGTGACTCATGTGAAGGTAGTGATAAAAACACTGAACACACAGAGGGCTGGAGAGGTGACTCATCTGAAGGTAGTGATAAAAACACTGAACACACAGGGGCTGGAGAGGTGACTCATCTGAAGGTAGTGATAAAAACACTGAACACACAGGGGCTGGAGAGGTTACTCATCTGAAGGTAGTGATAAAAACACTGAACACACAGAGGGCTGGAGAGGTGACTCATCTGAAGGTAGTGATAAAAACACTGAACACACAGAGGGCTGGAGAGGTGACTCATCTGAAGGTAGTGATAACTAGAACGACCGCAACGCGGACTTATGCCTCCGCCATTAGTTCATTCTGGAGTCCAAATCGCCATTTGAGGCAAATTAGAAGAGATTCCGTCAAGGCGCTCCTGTGATGTTGCGTTACAGAGCTTGGAAATTGGGTATGTGAGAGGTCACAGTGACCTTGAACTTTGACCACCAAAATGTAATCAGTTCATCCTTGAGTCCAAGTCGATGTTTGAGACAAGTTTGATTAAATTCCGTCAAGGCATTCCTGAGATATCGCGTTAACAAGCTTGAAAATGGCGTTCGAGAGGTCACAGTGACCTTGACCTTTGACCACCAAAATCTAATCAGATCATCCTTGAGTCTAAGTCGATGTTTGAGGCAAATTTGATGAAATTCCGTCCAGGCGTTCCTCAGATATCGCGTTAACAAGCTTGAAAATGGCATTGGAGAGGTCACAGTGACCTTGACCTTTGACCTTTGACCACCAAAATCTAATCAGATCATCCTTGAGTCTAAGTCGATGTTTGAGGCAAATTTGATGACATTCCGTCCAGGCGTTCCTCAGATATCGCGTTAACAAGCTTGAAAATGGCGTTCGAGAGGTCACAGTGACCTTGACCTTTGACCTTTGACCACCAAAATCTAATCAGATCATCCTTGAGTCTAAGTCGATGCTTGAGGCAAATTTGATGAAATTCCGTCCAGGCGTTCCTCAGATATCGCGTTAACAAACATCGTACGGACGGACGGACGGACAGCCGTACGGACGGACAACCCGGATCCATAATGCCTCCGGCCTGGCTATCGCCGGCGGAGGCATAAAAACACTGAACACACAGAGGGCTGGAGAGGTGACTCATCTGAAGGTAGTGATAAAAACACTGAACACACAGAGGGCTGGAGAGGTGACTCATCTGAAGGTAGTGATAAAAACACTGAACACACAGAGGGCTGGAGAGGTGACTCATCTGAAGGTAGTGATAAAAACACTGAACACACAGAGGGCTGAGAGGTGACTCATCTGAAGGTAGTGATAAAAACACTGAACACACAGGGGCTGGAGAGGTGACTCATCTGAAGGTAGTGATAAAAACACTGAACACACAGAGGCTGGAGAGGTGACTCATCTGAAGGTAGTGATAAAAACACTGAACACACAGGGGCTGGAGAGGTGACTCATCTGAAGGTAGTGATAAAAACACTGAACACACAGGGGCTGGAGAGGTGACTCATCTGAAGGTACTGATAAAAACACTGAACACACAGAGGCTGGAGAGGTGACTCATCTGAAGGTAGTGATAAAAACACTGAACACACAGAGGGCTGGAGAGGTGACTCATCTGAAGGTACTGATAAAAACACTGAACACACAGAGGCTGGAGAGGTGACTCATCTGAAGGTAGTGATAAAAACACTGAACACACAGAGGGCTGGAGAGGTGACTCATCTGAAGGTACTGATAAAAACACTGAACACACAGAGGGCTGGAGAGGTGACTCATCTGAAGGTAGTGATAAAAACACTGAACACACAGAGGGCTGGAGAGGTGACTCATCTGAAGGTAGTGATAAAAACACTGAACACACACAGGGCTGGAGAGGTGACTCATCTGAAGGTAGTGATAAAAACACTCAACACACAGGGGCTGGAGAGGTGACTCATCTGAAGGTACTGATAAAAACACTGAACACACAGAGTCTGGAGAGGTGACTCATCTGAAGGTAGTGATAAAAACACTCAACACACAGAGGCTGGCGGCAAAGACGGACATGACAAGTGGATTCTGGCCCAAAAGGGAAGTGAAGGGAAAGTGGCTCTGCAGAGAGCACTGCAGGTCAAAAGTGTAAAGGGCTTGTTGTTGTGGCAATAATAGTTTTGATATTTTCTGTATTTTCTTTTTCTCCGAAAGTGACAGTGGCCAGAGGTGAAGGAAGGTGGATGTGCTGCTGGGGTTGTAAAGAAAACAACAACACTTTTGCACAGAGAATGTGCAAGTTTCCTCTTCCCATTCTGGTTGGTGTGTGTGTGTGTGTGTGTGTGTGTGTGTGTGTGTGTGTGTGTGTGTGCATCATGACGGCTTTTCTCCTTTCCTCCCAACAAATGCACAGTATGGAAGCAAGCAACGCATTGTATCAGAGAGTCATCTACATGTTCATCTATTCCTTCAAACAGGTTGCTGGAATTGGCAATTTCAAATAATATCCTCCTGATAAAAACAAAAACAAAAAAAACAAAACATTTATCACCTCTTCCCTCCTTGCTGCATCACCCCCCCCCCCCCCCCTCTCTCTCTCTCTCTCTCTCTCTCTCTCTCTCTCTCATATCTCTGTTCTCTTATCCCCTTTAACCCTTCAAGCGCTCATCTTTCTCCCCTCGTGTCTTTCCCCTAATTCTCCTTCCTGTCTATTTTTACTGCTCCATTGCTGTTATCTCTCCGTTGCACCGTTCCAACACACAAACCCTCCTGCCTGCCCCCCCCCCCTCCTCTCTCTCTGCCTCGCCCTTCCATTCCATTTAGACCTTTATGTTAGCGCGGGACTTGCAGGTAGTAAATTGAAATGGTTCTGGGGGCTCCATTGAAGGCTGATTGAATTCCAAAAGAAAAAGTGCCATAAAGAG
>NC_139624.1:41834277-41869277 GCF_964638095.1 Poromitra crassiceps
ACACACACACACACACACACAAACATACACACAAACACACAATGACACACACACAAACACACAATGACACACACAATGGCATATCGCTGCTGTACAAATACTGAGCACATGTGCACCCCAAGATGTTGTTGATTGAAAGACATCCTGGATTCATTCATAATTCACATAAATAAATAAATGAATAAATAAATAAATGTACACTTGCACTAACACAAACACACAGAACCACACTCCCATATGGTGGCGATGTTCTTGGCTTTATACCCTCGCACATATTATCATGGGTTTCCCTGCCCATCTAACTGAAAGGTGCGCCACCTCCGTATTACTGGCCTCCACCTTTGTTGAAAATGAAAATGGATGTGCACACAAACCGTGTACACCGCACATGTCACGCACGTTCTCCAGCCTGTACGCCGCACATGTCACGCACGTTCTCCAGCCTGTACGCCGCACATGTCACACACGTTCTCCAGCCTGTACCCCACACATGTCACACACGTTCTCCAGCCTGTACCCCACACATGTCACACACGTTCTCCAGCCTGTACCCCACACATGTCACACACGTTCTCCAGCCTGTACCCCACACATGTCACACACGTTCTCCAGCCTGTACCCCACACATGTCACACACGTTCTCCAGCCTGTACCCCACACATGTCACACACGTTCTCCAGCCTGTACCCCACACATGTCACGCACGTTCTCCAGCCTGTACGCCGCACATGTCACGCACGTTCTCCAGCCTGTACCCCACACATGTCACACACGTTCTCCAGCCTGTACCCCACACATGTCACGCACGTTCTCCAGCCTGTACGCCGCACATGTCACGCACGTTCTCCAGCCTGTACCCCACACATGTCACACACGTTCTCCAGCCTGTACCCCACACATGTCACGCACGTTCTCCAGCCTGTACGCCGCACATGGCATGCACGTTCTCCAGCCTGTACCCCACACATGTCACACACGTTCTCCAGCCTGTACGCCGCACATGTCACGCACGTTCTCCAGCCTGTACCCCACACGTCACACACGTTCTCCAGCCTGTACCCCACACATGTCACGCACGTTCTCCAGCCTGTACCCCACACATGTCACACACGTTCTCCAGCCTGTACCCCACACGTCACACACGTTCTCCAGCCTGTACCCCACACATGTCACACACGTTCTCCAGCCTGTACCCCACACATGTCACACACGTTCTCCAGCCTGTACCCCACACGTCACACACGTTCTCCAGCCTGTACCCCACACATGTCACACACGTTCTCCAGCCTGTACGCCGCACATGTCACGCACGTTCTCCAGCCTGTACGCCGCACATGTCACGCACGTTCTCCAGCCTGTACGCCACACATGGCATGCACGTTCTCCAGCCTGTACCCCACACATGTCACGCACGTTCTCCAGCCTGTACGCCGCACATGGCATGCACGTTCTCCAGCCTGTACCCCACACATGTCACGCACGTTCTCCAGCCTGTACGCCGCACATGTCACGCACGTTCTCCAGCCTTTGCCACCTTTGTCTCAAAGACATCCAGGGAAAAGGCTGATTATAGAAAGAAAGTATCTGTCAGAAAGAATATTATATGAATTTGTCAGAAGTGCTGTGCCTCCAATATCTATCATGATATCTTTATCTCGACCGCCCAAAAGAAGAATAATATAATCCTCCCCCACATCCCTTCCAGCCAGAAAGCAAGTGAGCTAGAGAGGAGCGAAACGTTGTACTTAGCAAATTGCATTTGAAACCGTGGGGAATAAATACTACAGATAAAGACTGCTCTAATGTGCTGAAATCCATTAGAGATCTCATATTCACACATAGCAGAAATCACATTACAAGACGGCCCTAATGTCATTTCACAGGGTTTTTCCACCAGCATTCACTGCCAGGGTGAGACAGTAACATCAAACATAATGGATTTTCGCCTGTTTCCCTTCCCTCCCCACCTCCCTTGGTTTTGTTGCCGTCTCATAGTCTATTCTGTTCTAGGTTGAAATTCCAGTGTAATCTTCATTGCAGAGGATGTGGGCTCTGTTTCAGATGGATGTAATGAATTTAGCCAAATGGTTGTAGAGAAGGAAGGCTCACAGCCAGAGGGGGCTATGGTGAACGCTCTAGATTTCCACTGTTTATCAAGCCTTCAGCAAAGCATTGCAGCTCAGTGTTGAGAGGTTCTACTTTGCCCCAAAGGTTTACTTCACATACTTGGCTTATTGCGGTAATAAAAAGGAGAATGATGGGGCAATGCTGAGATATATTGAGTATTCAACGCTTACATTGTTTCTCCCTCTCCTGAAGAGTAATTCGACAAGTGTTCTTTTCCCCCCATACTGTCTTGCCCAAAAGCTTATCTTAAAATGTCAAAACATCAGTAACCTTTCTTGTGGATTAAAGGCAATAGTCTAGGATCTGAATCTCATAGATATGTATTTAAATATGACCTTTTATTTATGTATGAGCCTCTCACCCCCTCCCCACACTCCTCCCCACACTCCCTGCCTTTACTGCAGTCCTGCCTTTGTTGATCTTTAGAATAAATCATGTTTCTCCTTCAATGCAAGGAGACGATTGGTTGCTGCCACCTTCTTGCCTCTTTTGCACTATGGTGATGTTCTGTACATGAATGTGCAGAGAAACTCCGCTGGCACATACTGTTTAATTGATGTTATTAAGTCTATTTCTGCAATAAATGCACTTACGGCTGTGTAAACTCCAGAAACATTGAAATTACTGGCCGTTGCTTTGGGAGCCGCAGAGTCCTGGGAGCAGCCATTACTGTATTGCCAAGGGCATCCCTGATTGGCCAGTTATGATGTCAACTACGAGGCAGGCCCCTGGTTGGCCTGTGCACTTTGTAGTTTCTGAAAAACACCCGCCCCGGGCTGGAGGCCAGACACGTCCGTGGAATAAAACAGAATGTGAGTGAATGTGGTCTGGATGGTTTACCAGGCTAGTAGGTGAAACCACTGGAAAAACTAATTATACTTCCCCCCTGTGATTTTTCCCCTTTTTCTCCCAATTGTACTTGTCCAATTTCCCCTGCCTAAGCCGTCCCAGGCGTTGCTCCACTGTCGACCTGCGGACCTCGCGTTGGTGGCAAGGGAATAAACCGCTACACCACCCGGGCAGCACAAAAAAGATATGATATTGACATAGCACAACTTTTGCCCTGTCAAATTAACCATATAACCACTGCTGAGGATAAAGTAGCAGTAGTAGTAGTAGTAGTAGGAGAGGGGAGGGGGGAGGGGAGGAGGGAGAGAAGAGAAGAGAAGAGAAGAGAAGAGAAGAGAAGAGAAGAGAAGAGAAGAGAAGAGAAGAGAAGAGAAGAAAAGACTGTACTGTACATAGTTACTCAATCAAAGTCTGCCAGTTTGACTTTACCACTGGTTGCACAATCAACAGGCACACCGTGACTTCAACTGGTTGGTAATCAGTTTCACTGAGGTACAGATGTGTGTTTGCATTTGTGTGTGTGTGTGGGGGGGGGGGTTACCCAAGAAGTCAGAACAAGAAGGTTGAAATTAAAGGCTAGCAACTCAAATTCAAATAAAAAGTTTGTCTAAATGACTACGTTTACATGCACACAATATTCCACTATTATTCTGAAAATGACAATATTCCGAATTTGATAAGGGTCATGTAAACAGTATATTCCAGTATTGCCTTTTCCGAATTTGCCCTTTTTCCGAATTTAGCATTTTCAGATTAAGACGTGGGTTATTCCAGTATTATTCGGGTTTTAGGAGGATTCTTTGATCATGTATGCAGCGCATTCGGAATATGCGTCTCAATCAGGGTTTTTACCACAGTTTGCGAAGCATCTTGCCTGTTTGCGGTTAGCTGATGTGTGCTGGAAGCGCTAGAAGAGGCGATATGATCATAATCCATCATCTCTCGCATCTCTGGCCTAACAACGTAGCCTATGTTTAATATGAAAAACGTGGATATCGCAACACCAAACCTTTCAGCAGCAAGCTCCTGAAATGGACCAGATGATGCGGGTAAGAATACAGTCAGGGCTCCTCTGTTTGCTCTGAACAGAACAAAACTCTGCTGATTCTACCTGCATCTCTCTCTCCCCCACGGCTGCATGGAAATGGGAATATTAGTGGATTATTCATTTAGTCTGAATATTGTCTTTTTCTGAATATGGCCAAAAACCGGAATATTGTGTGCATGTAAACGTAGTCAATGACTGGCTGAATTTGACTCTCTTCATACCCCCAAGTGTGACATCATGTGAATGACTGATTAAATAATTAAATTAAACTAAACAAATTAAATTACAAACACAGGGCAATCAAGAGAGAGAGAAAGAGAGAGTATTCTTATCAGGATGTAAGAAAAGCATGACCTTACTGTAACCTTTAATATTGTCCACAAACACACACACAAATGTAAACATTTTCAAATTCCAATTATTAGCTGTGAGACATTTTGATTTTTATTTAGCGCCAATTTGTCTCCTATAACTGCCTGGCTTCTGCTTGGCCACTATTGGATTGCAGGCTGGATTGAGTGGAGACCATTTATCTATGAGGATAATTAACGGTAGAAAGATGGCGTAGCTTATGTAACCACCAATTAAGAGATCACAAACAATCTTTTCAGAGGGAGTTGGAGAATTATAATGAGCTTTGTTGACTTGTTGATTGGTTGTTGGATTTGTTTGGAAAAGTACACAAGGCAGATGTGCTGGCCCAGAGTTGGAAAAACAACCGTCATCCACCACCTCCCGCAAACCCTTTGCTACCTTTTGTAACTGCTGCAACCACACTATATAATACAATAAGTGTGTGGGTATGTGTGTATCTGTCCAGTATTTCTTGGCGCGTGTGTGTGTGTGTGTGTGTGTGTGTGTGTGTGTGTGTGTGTGTGTGTGTGTGTGTGTGTGTGTGTGTGTGTGTGCGTGTGCGTGCGTGCATGCATTCTTGTTTATCTACAGCTCCCCTTGAGAATCAACACTACCACCTCCACCCCCGCACACACACCCATCCGGGCTACTTCAGAAGCCAAACCCCCAGACATGGGGCGAGCGGATCAATCAATTACATCTCTGCTCCAGCAATCAAACAAGGTTATTATCAGGCAGCGGCTCGCCGACCTGGAAAGGCCCGGCCAATCAAAGGCTGCTGTGATGTGGGGGCTGGCGCTCGCTCATGCGACGGTAACACAGAGTGGCAGCTCATGCCGTCAAGGGATGGAGAGATGGAGGGAAAGAAAGGACAGAGACTGAATGCAAAGAAGAGATTGGGCAGAAGGGAGTGTGTGAAACAGTGTGAGGGAACAACAATAGGAGAATATCTGACAATCTCCTGTCTTCACCTTGACATTACACTCTGAAGGACAAGTAGACCAGTCATTATGAAAAACAAGGGCTGACGCCAGATATGTCTCGTCCCGAGTAGCCTACCCTCTTAAAGTGCAAATTATATACCTGGCGCATCCGCGAGGACCGTGACGTCACACCAGCAGACACGTCCCTTTGCGAGGCTCCCGTGTGGCGAGTTTTCGCCTGGCCGTGCACACCCCAAGATTTTTTAAGTAAGCGGCTGGGTGGACAAAGTGGATTTGTCAAAAATAACCGTCTTCCACGAGGAGAAAAACCGCACAGAAGATAAAAGCTCAAAACATTTTCTTTTTGCATGGATTGCGTGTCTCTCACTTCCATGTGACACTCCATACGTCTAGTACAGTGGTTCCCAACCTGCGGTACGCGTACCGTAGGTGGTACTTGCGACCCCTGCTGGTGGTACTTGGAAGGCTCTGTGAAATTTTTTTTTTTTTTTTTTTAAGTTTTTGTGCAAAATCCATGGTGGTCATTAGTAGTAGTTTTCAAACATGTGAAAGTGAAATAATAATAATTATTATTAATATTATTGGCAGTGTTTCTCAAGGTAGGTGGTACTTGCGCCCCCCCTGCTGGTGGTACTTGATCCCTGGAATCCCAATGTTTAAATTATGAAGTGGATCAAAACGGGAGGGAATCGTAAAAGAGCTGTAGTAGAGGAGAGCAGCAACGATGAAGCACAAGGAGGTGAAGACAGCAGTCAACCCAGCACAAGTGCAGCTGCTGCAGGTTGCACATAGGCTGCAGGTTGGAATAAATTTGCCTCCTGCGTGAACTGTGCATAGCTGAATACAGGCCCGTAGCTACCATTGAGGACACCGAGGTCATGACCTCGGTCCCCAGATCTATTAATGTGTCATTGATGTTTTAATGCGACAGTTGATCGGAAATGCAACAATTTGCTTCCTCTCTGTGTGCTATAGAAGAGAGATAACTCACAACATTCCGATTTTGCATTGAGGCTAGATTGGGGCTAGACTTTGGGGACAGTTCTATTGAAGTGAATGGGTAAGTAACTCCCCTGTAAGTGATGTTTGTGTAGATGGGCCATTGTATTTAATTGAGCAGTATTCTGCCATGTGACCTGTATGCAGAATATAAATTATATCATATGGGGAGACATTTATTTTTTGTATCATTTTAAAGCAACAGCACAGTAAAGAGGATATTAATCTAACATGATGTATGTAGTTCTTTATAGATCTAGCCTCTTCATTTTGCTCTCAAAGTGCACCAGATTGAAGCATTTTACTTTAAAATGGACAAAATTTTCTATCCGGGGGTGCACAGCCCCCCCTGGTCCCCCCACGCCGCGCTAAAATGACCTCGGTATTTCTCAAACCCTGGCTACGGGCCTGGCTGAATAGACTGTATTTTAACGTCGGTCATATGGTGGTACTTGGAGAGCCAACTACTTTCTGAGGTGGTACTTGGTGTAAAAAGGTTGGGAACCACTGGTCTAGTAGAATTCTGACTTTAATCTCAGAATTCTAACTTTATTTTTGGAATTCGGACTTTATTATCAGAATTCGGACTTAATCTAAGAACTCAAATACATTTTTCATGTAGCCCTAATCCGCTTAGTCTTCGAAGTTTTAAATTGTGTGTGGTGCAAAAAACAACAACTAATAAATTATACTAATAGATTTTTAAAAAATGCAGGTGAACCCAATTGAATTCCAGGCGACCCCACTTGTGGTCGTGACCCCAAGGTTGGGAACCACAGACTTACTTACAGTAGAGACTATTATAATTCCAGGCAACCACAAGGTTGGGAACCATTGACTTAGAGATGACTGTTTTCTTTCCTTTTCTTTTTTCAGGTGACCCCATAATACCAGGCGACCTCACTTGGGGTCACGACCAGCCTTAAAACCTAGATGTAGACACCAAAACCATGTTTCTAGATAGAACAGTATTTGACATATAGCAATTTTAAGCTCCTGGCAGCCGCCATCTTGAAAATAACCCGTTTTCGGAAGTCAGATTTTCTTATAGTTTTAGTATGTTACCTGTATTAGCATGTCCAATGGTACCAGAATCCATTGGGAAATCTTTTGTATCAATTTGTTCAGGGTTAAACCATAATGACTGGCCTATAGAGATGAGAAACATACATTTCTTTTTTCCAAGATTTCATTTTCAATGGACCTACAACTGCCATTCATTTCAACTGTGAGAGATGACTGTGCTACCTGTGTGTAGCTGATCACATCACAGAGAGAAAACACTGTGCTACCTGTGTGTAGCTGATCACATCACAGAGAGAAAACACTGCTACCTGTGTGTAGCTGATCACATCACAGAGAGAAAACACTGCTACCTGTGTGTAGCTGATCACATTACAGAGAGAAAACACTGCTACCTGTGTGTAGCTGATCACATCACAGAGAGAAAACACTGTGCTACCTGTGTGTAGCTGATCACATTACAGAGAGAAAACACTGTGCTACCTGTGTGTAGCTGATCACATCACAGAGAGAAAACACTGTGCTACCTGTGTGTAGCTGATCACATCACAGAGAGAAAACACTGCTACATGTGTGTAGCTGATCACATCACAGAGAGAAAACACTGTGCTACCTGTGTGTAGCTGATCACATTACAGAGAGAAAACACTGTGCTACCTGTGTGTAGCTGATCACATCACAGAGAGAAAACACTGTGCTACCTGTGTGTAGCTGATCACATCACAGAGAGAAAACACTGTGCTACCTGTGTGTAGCTGATCACATCACAGAGAGAAAACACTGTGCTACCTGTGTGTAGCTGATCACACCACAGAGAGAAAACACTGTGCTACCTGTGTGTAGCTGATCACATCACAGAGAGAAAACACTGTGCTACCTGTGTGTAGCTGATCACATTACAGAGAGAAAACACTGTGCTACCTGTGTGTAGCTGATCACATCACAGAGAGAAAACACTGTGCTACCTGTGTGTAGCTGATCACATCACAGAGAGAAAACACTGTGCTACCTGTGTGTAGCTGATCACATCACAGAGAGAAAACACTGTGCTACCTGTGTGTAGCTGATCACATCACAGAGAGAAAACACTGCTACCTGTGTGTAGCTGATCACATTACAGAGAGAAAACACTGCTACCTGTGTGTAGCTGATCACATCACAGAGAGAAAACACTGTGCTACCTGTGTGTAGCTGATCACATCACAGAGAGAAAACACTGTGCTACCTGTGTGTAGCTGATCACATCACAGAGAGAAAACACTGTGCTACCTGTGTGTAGCTGATCACATCACAGAGAGAAAACACTGTGCTACCTGTGTGTAGCTGATCACATCACAGAGAGAAAACACTGTGCTACCTGTGTGTAGCTGATCACATCACAGAGAGAAAACACTGTGCTACCTGTGTGTAGCTGATCACATCACAGAGAGAAAACACTGTGCTACCTGTGTGTAGCTGATCACATCACAGAGAGAAAACACTGCTACCTGTGTGTAGCTGATCACATCACAGAGAGAAAACACTGTGCTACCTGTGTGTAGCTGATCACATTACAGAGAGAAAACACTGTGCTACCTGTGTGTAGCTGATCACATCACAGAGAGAAAACACTGTGCTACCTGTGTGTAGCTGATCACATTACAGAGAGAAAACACTGTGCTACCTGTGTGTAGCTGATCACATTACAGAGAGAAAACACTGTGCTACCTGTGTGTAGCTGATCACATCACAGAGAGAAAACACTGTGCTACCTGTGTGTAGCTGATCACATCACAGAGAGAAAACACTGTGCTACCTGTGTGTAGCTGATCACATCACAGAGAGAAAACACTGCTACCTGTGTGTAGCTGATCACATCACAGAGAGAAAACACTGTGCTACCTGTGTGTAGCTGATCACATTACAGAGAGAAAACACTGTGCTACCTGTGTGTAGCTGATCACATCACAGAGAGAAAACACTGTGCTACCTGTGTGTAGCTGATCACATCACAGAGAGAAAACACTGTGCTACCTGTGTGTAGCTGATCACATCACAGAGAGAAAACACTGTGCTACCTGTGTGTAGCTGATCACATCACAGAGAGAAAACACTGCTACCTGTGTGTAGCTGATCACATCACAGAGGAAACACTGCTACCTGTGTGTAGCTGATCACATCACAGAGAGAAAACACTGTGCTACCTGTGTGTAGCTGATCACATTACAGAGAGAAAACACTGTGCTACCTGTGTGTAGCTGATCACATCACAGAGAGAAAACACTGTGCTACCTGTGTGTAGCTGATCACATCACAGAGAGAAAACACTGTGCTACCTGTGTGTAGCTGATCACATCACAGAGAGAAAACACTGTGCTACCTGTGTGTAGCTGATCACATCACAGAGAGAAAACACTGCTACCTGTGTGTAGCTGATCACATCACAGAGAGAAAACACTGCTACCTGTGTGTAGCTGATCACATCACAGAGAGAAAACACTGTGCTACCTGTGTGTAGCTGATCACATCACAGAGAGAAAACACTGTGCTACCTGTGTGTAGCTGATCACATCACAGAGAGAAAACACTGTGCTACCTGTGTGTAGCTGATCACATTACAGAGAGAAAACACTGTGCTACCTGTGTGTAGCTGATCACATCACAGAGAGAAAACACTGTGCTACCTGTGTGTAGCTGATCACATTACAGAGAGAAAACACTGTGCTACCTGTGTGTAGCTGATCACATCACAGAGAGAAAACACTGTGCTACCTGTGTGTAGCTGATCACATCACAGAGAGAAAACACTGCTACCTGTGTGTAGCTGATCACATCACAGAGAGAAAACACTGTGCTACCTGTGTGTAGCTGATCACATCACAGAGAGAAAACACTGTGCTACCTGTGTGTAGCTGATCACATCACAGAGAGAAAACACTGTGCTACCTGTGTGTAGCTGATCACATCACAGAGAGAAAACACTGTGCTACCTGTGTGTAGCTGATCACATCACAGAGAGAAAACACTGTGCTACCTGTGTGTAGCTGATCACATTACAGAGAGAAAACACTGTGCTACCTGTGTGTAGCTGATCACATCACAGAGAGAAAACACTGCTACCTGTGTGTAGCTGATCACATTACAGAGAGAAAACACTGCTACCTGTGTGTAGCTGATCACATTACAGAGAGAAAACACTGTGCTACCTGTGTGTAGCTGATCACATCACAGAGAGAAAACACTGCTACCTGTGTGTAGCTGATCACATCACAGAGAGAAAACACTGTGCTACCTGTGTGTAGCTGATCACATCACAGAGAGAAAACACTGTGCTACCTGTGTGTAGCTGATCACATCACAGAGAGAAAACACTGTGCTACCTGTGTGTAGCTGATCACATCACAGAGAGAAAACACTGTGCTACCTGTGTGTAGCTGATCACATCACAGAGAGAAAACACTGCTACCTGTGTGTAGCTGATCACATCACAGAGAGAAAACACTGTGCTACCTGTGTGTAGCTGATCACATCACAGAGAGAAAACACTGCTACCTGTGTGTAGCTGATCACATCACAGAGAGAAAACACTGTGCTACCTGTGTGTAGCTGATCACATCACAGAGAGAAAACACTGTGCTACCTGTGTGTAGCTGATCACATCACAGAGAGAAAACACTGTGCTACCTGTGTGTAGCTGATCACATCACAGAGAGAAAACACTGCTACCTGTGTGTAGCTGATCACATCACAGAGAGAAAACACTGTGCTACCTGTGTGTAGCTGATCACATCACAGAGAGAAAACACTGTGCTACCTGTGTGTAGCTGATCACATCACAGAGAGAAAACACTGCTACCTGTGTGTAGCTGATCACATCACAGAGAGAAAACACTGCTACCTGTGTGTAGCTGATCACATCACAGAGAGAAAACACTGTGCTACCTGTGTGTAGCTGATCACATCACAGAGAGAAAACACTGTGCTACCTGTGTGTAGCTGATCACATCACAGAGAGAAAACACTGTGCTACCTGTGTGTAGCTGATCACATCACAGAGAGAAAACACTGTGCTACCTGTGTGTAGCTGATCACATTACAGAGAGAAAACACTGCTACCTGTGTGTAGCTGATCACATCACAGAGAGAAAACACTGTGCTACCTGTGTGTAGCTGATCACATCACAGAGAGAAAACACTGTGCTACCTGTGTGTAGCTGATCACATCACAGAGAGAAAACACTGTGCTACCTGTGTGTAGCTGATCACATTACAGAGAGAAAACACTGCTACCTGTGTGTAGCTGATCACATTACAGAGAGAAAACACTGTGCTACCTGTGTGTAGCTGATCACATCACAGAGAGAAAACACTGTGCTACCTGTGTGTAGCTGATCACATCACAGAGAGAAAACACTGTGCTACCTGTGTGTAGCTGATCACATCACAGAGAGAAAACACTGTGCTACCTGTGTGTAGCTGATCACATCACAGAGAGAAAACACTGTGCTACCTGTGTGTAGCTGATCACATTACAGAGAGAAAACACTGTGCTACCTGTGTGTAGCTGATCACATCACAGAGAGAAAACACTGTGCTACCTGTGTGTAGCTGATCACATTACAGAGAGAAAACACTGTGCTACCTGTGTGTAGCTGATCACATCACAGAGAGAAAACACTGTGCTACCTGTGTGTAGCTGATCACATTACAGAGAGAAAACACTGTGCTACCTGTGTGTAGCTGATCACATCACAGAGAGAAAACACTGTGCTACCTGTGTGTAGCTGATCACATCACAGAGAGAAAACAAAGACAAAAAGAGGAGTGGCAGAGAGCAACACATTTTTTAAACATCCCTATTCCCTTCATTGTGGTTCAGTAATTCCCTTCTTGGCAACAGCTCCCTCCAGCATTCATTCAGTGACATTCAGGGCATTCTGTCTCCCACTTGTGTCCTTTCATAGCAACAGGTCTGAGGAACCATATTAGGCTTAATTCAGTTATTGTAGACCTTCAAATGGAGCCACATGATTCCCTTTCATTAAATCGTTGATGGTAACACAACACGCGCGCGCCGCACACATGTGCACACACGCGCACGAACACACAAATCTCATGAGAAGACAACTAATCCCATTCAAACACAGCCAATCAGAGACAATCACGCGTTGCGGGGGGCAACATTGGTGGGACTGTGTGAACATCTGTGTAATGCTGACCTGGTCTTCTGGCACAGCTTCAGACATGTGTGTGTGTGTGTGTGTGTGTGTGTGTGTGTGTGTGTGTGTGTGTGTGTGTGTGTGTGTGTGTGTGTGTGTGTGTGTGTGTGTGTGTGTGTGTGTGTGTGTGTGTGTGTGTGTGTGTGTGTGTGTGTGTGTGTGTGGCGCGCACGTGCGTATGTGTGTGCGTCAGGTTTGTCTGTCTTTGTGTGTTCCAGCACAATTTCTGCCTCTAATCAGACCTGGCAACGTTTCCCAGCGTCCAGCGTTTGCCTCCACACAGGCCCCAAACCCTCAGGGACCATCAAAGCCGACTTCATAAGAAGTGCACTGCTGAGCATTCAGACAAACTAGCCCCCCTTAAGCCCTGAGTGACGACTGTCAGCGTGGCATGGGCCTGTTGGGCTGGTTTCCATGGCAACAGAGTCTGATTCCATTATGGGATGGATAAACACAATCAAAGAGTTTATCCACCTTTTATAGCCAGAGAAAAGACCCCCGCAATGATGGATCTAATCTCCTGCACAATACCTTTGTGTGGTGTGTGTGATTGTGTGTGTGTGTGTGTGTGTGTGACTACATGCGAGTGTGTCTATGTATTATGTGTGTCGTCTCTCCATGCATCAATGCGTGTGTGCGCGCACGCGCGTGTAAGTCATGAGAAGATTGAAAACTCTGCACCTCACCAGAAAGTGGCTGAAGTTGCACTTTTGGAAAGCGATAAAACCAGTGGTATTATTTACAACATTGTGTGTGTGTGTGTGTGTGTGTGTGTGTGTGTGTGTGTGTGTGTGTGTGCATGTGTGTGTGTGTGTGTGTGTGTGTGTGTGTGTGTGTGGTGTTCTGTGGGGAGGGCAGCACAGAGATAAAAGAAAAGAAATGGCAGTTGCCATGGCTAGCGACAGCCAGGTAGGTGCAACTTCATAGATTCATAGCTGGCTAGCATGGCACTCCCAGCAGACATCCTATATAACAGCCTACACACAATCACACACATTATTACTGTTTAGTCATCTCAAGTCTCCAACAGCATCTAACTGGACTAGACGGTGCTAATCAAGCGGACATGCTATCTACGTAAGGCCCAGTTTACACAACAATGCTCCCTGCATAAAACGGCAAACTTGTGTGGCAATTTGACCTGCGTTTGCGTTGGTTTATTGGGACCTGAAAACACAAAAGGGAATCTAGCGCTGCACTACTCGGACGCCTCTCTTGTCTCGTACTACTCTCCTTCCACCTGTCTCTGTTATCACTCTTTTTTTCCCTCCCATCTGTTCTCTTCTCTGTTCTTAGTTTCTTTCTTCTTCTCTCTCTCTCTCTCTCTCTGACCTTCCCAGTATAAAACCCCCTCTCTCCCTGATCTCTAATTCCCAGCCTTTATCCCCAGTCTTGAATGGCTGTGGGATAGAAAGTGTGCTGCTGTTTACTGAGGAAAATCCTCCTGAACCAGTGAGAAAAGATTAGTGAAGAGAGAGAGAGAGAGCTGGCAGAGCGTGTGTGTATGTGTGAGTACGACTTCACACTAGACCTCCATGCTGCATGTTAATACTGTTTATGTGCATACAGCATACACCTGTTTGAGGTGAAGGAACACTGTCTCCTTCAGTAATGAGAGTGATCGCCAATTGGCTTTTCTACATCGTTATTTAAGGCGATTTGAACTAATTTATTATAAATTTTATTATATTTAATTTTTTTATTTAATTTTATTATAAAAAATAATATCTAGAAGCTGCGCCCTACTGTACACTTAAGAGATGTTTCTGGCAGAGCTCTGTTAATCAGCGCGAGTGAGGGGGAAAGCCATGCGTAACCTTACAGCACTACGTTATAAATAGAGCTGGGTATTGGTTCAAATTTCAAGAATCGATTCGATTCCGATTCACAAGGTTGCGAATCGATTAATTTCGATTCGATTCGATTCCGATTCGATCGATTTCAATATGTTTCAAAATGTTTTTTGATCTGTACCCTGAATTACATGTCCAGTTATGTAACACAGGGGTTCCCAACCAGCCAAGTAGATACACGGGGAAAAAAAGTTGCAGACCTGTTGTCAATTTTAATGGTTTTAGTTACACATATATTTACTCACCAGGTGGTGACAAAGGGTAAATAACAGCCTTTTCATCTGTCAATAAAGACACTTTCACAATTATGCACAGTGATTTGATTTCAGCCTATATAATTTCTAAAAGTAGATATTAATGATCAAACATTGCCATTCATGTAGCCTACAGTATTTATGTTTTTGTTTCAACTACAAACATAAATAAACGTCAACTTGAAACTATGTTTCAACTACCACACACAGCATAATATTTTAGCCTGTTTATTTAAAAAAATAAAAAATAAAAAATAAAAAAATCGATCTCTGGACATATGAATCGATAATCGAGGATTAAAATAAAAATCGATTAAAAATCGGAGAATCGATTTTTTGAACCCAGCCCTAGTTATAAATATAATATCTAGAAGCTGCACCCTACTGTACAGTTAGAGATGAATCCACACGAGGGGGGGGAGCCGTCCTCTGCTCCTCTCCTGCTTCCTCAACGAGCACCGTCAAGTGAGCCAGAATGTAAAAGTATTTCTTCCGCAGCAGGCTTTCAAAATTAACGTAAGGTTAAACTTAATATAATTTTTGAGTAATGCTTTTAGACTAGTTTCACTCCATATGTAATCGTAACATTACAACCAGTCTTTTTGGTGTGTAAGCTATTTTATGGAGGTTCCTCGTAGTTAAGGCTATGAGTGATTTAAGTTTATTTTGCACTGTGTGCTTTTATTTTTAAGGCTAGAAACAGAAGCGGTTTTGCGTGTTCTCTCTGCAGCCGTACCACTGAGCTATATATATGGAGCCGTACACGCACCTGTGAATAACATGGCTCATGGCGATCTCGTTCAAAAGTTTCCTCCAACCTGAAAGAGTGCAACAGTTACATTATCTTACAGCCGGTGTTAAATCATCCAAAATGAACATGAAAAAGGAGACAGCAGGAAAAAAGTCATGAAGAGTTTCAGCAAGCGCGAGGCGGTTTCACAACGCATGCATGGTCGGTCTCTCTTTTATCTTTTATCTTATAAATGCATAATCTACGCTACACTGTATTCAATAATATGATCGATTGTTTTTCCCCTCCACATTATTAATGCCATTAAATAGGAATAGGTCTCTTTATCAAAAATAATAATAATAATTAAAATGACAGCCAATTAATAGATTATGGCGATTTGATAATCAATCGCCAATCTCTAATGACCACGATTGGATGATATGAAAATAGGGACGATTGAGCAGCCCTATTAATCTGTGCAATCTGCCAATTGTATATGCTGACCATATGGTGCTAGTTGGCCTTATGAAGACAGGGGAGACAGCTAATCAATCTACATATTTTCATCATATTGATGAACTTGTTAAATGGTGTGAAGACAGTGCCCGGAGCTAAGACTAGGGAGCTGGTTATTGTGAGTCACCGCAATGTAGGTCATGATTTTACACCTGTTTTGATTGATGACCAGCCTGTTAAAACAGTAGAAGAGTTTAAATACTTAGGAACCTTCTTTGACTCCAATTTAAGTTTCACAGCCAACACAGAATACATATTTAGAAAGCAATGCAGCGTTTGTATGTAATCAGGAAATTGGATTCATACAAAATAAGCAAAGCTATTCTGGAGACTGTCTCCAGGAGTCTTATTGAAAGTATTTTGACCTTTGACATGTGTACATGGTATGGGAATCTAGGAGCTAAGAACAGAAATAGACTGTCCCGAATTACAAACATGGCGAGTACAATTATTGGGAAAGAAAAGGAACAACTGGGATGTATTTATAAAACACGGGTGGCACGAAAAGCCAGACAAATTGTGTCTGACCCTGTACATGCCCTTTTCACAGAGTTCACAAAACTGCCCTCAGGAAGACGCTACACAGTTCCTGCAGCAACCAAGAACATCTACAAAAAATCTTTCATACCAAATGCAATAAATCTGCTAATTTTCATAAACATCATCCACATCAGAACCCTGTCCGTTATCGCTGTCTGTATTGTGCATCTTGTTCTATGTTGTATTATGTATCCTGTCGTTTCCTGTGCTGTATACTGTTGTATTCTGCTGTTTGTTGCATGTACTGTACTTTCCATGTGTGCAAGCAAACCTGTGAAGGCAAAGACAAATTTCCACATTGTGGACAATAACATTGAATTGAATTGAATGAAGCTACAGGATTGCCCGACTTAACGAGGGTGACTACAACCCCAAAAATGAGCTGAAACAGGGTAGGAAATTAACTTTTTTAAACAAGGGCCACTTTTGCCCCTGTGAAATATATTTCGGATTTTTTTTTTGGATCATTTCCAGGGCAATTTGATCAAATGTTGTGTCCATATAGCGTTTTTTTTCATGCCAGGAAAAGACGCTATATGGACACACGGCCTAAGGCTGGATTTCAAAACTCAAAATTTGTGATGGAGCATTAGGAGTCTTTGTATTTGGACCATGTTCCCAGACAACAAAGGTCACACACACAACGCAACTCTGAGCACCAATGTTGCCAGGAAAGTTATCCCAGCAATGTGACTTTGATCAAAACAATCTTGTTGCCTGGACAAGAACATGTTTGACTTTGAACAGAAATTCAATCCTGTGTTTCACTTTGTTGTCCGTTCACACTGCCCAATAAATTGCCTGGTGTATCAGCATCGTAAAAGCTGTGAGATTGCACAACTTGTGTGGATCACAAGACCAATGTATTGTGTCTCTCCTGCCATGCAACAGACAGTGTGTTACTGTCTCTCCTGCCATGCAACAGACAGTGTGTTACTGTGGCAGTGCTCTGACAAACAAAGCATTCATCAAACTTGTTTTTCTGTCTGTTCTTCATCAGTGAACAATAAAATACCTGAGAAAGATCCAGACAGGCTATGAAAACAAAACTCCCTGCTTCTGTGGTGTGCCTAAAAAAGTATAATACTTAAACTTTTGACAAACTGTGACCCACCTCACATACACTCAGGCTCTGTCTGTAACGCAAGGAAACTGAATATCACCTGATACCTGAATAGGTACCTGGTTAATTAGGTAGCTAATTTTAATAATAGGTGACTGAAAAATAACTAGTTTCAGACAGCCTAACGGTTTAAGGTAGCAGTTTTATCCTTGTCCTGTAGAGGGCAGTGATACGCCTAGTAACGTCTACACTGCCGGAAACTTGAATGAAAAAGAAGAAGAAGACGGGTTCACTGGTTCCTGAAGAACAGCGTTGACTTGAAAAGACTTGGCGGGTTCCAGACTGTCACACACACTTACCATGGAAGAAGAGGAGATACTTTTTATTTTTATTTGTATTATTATTCATTTTTATTTCAATGACCAGGCGGAGGAAGAGGCCGAAGAGGACAGAGTGAGGATGATACGTTTGAGGCGTTGGGCAGCACTTGCATCTACAGACCGAAACGAGGTAGGCCTAGCATTAGCATGACGCTAACGTGTTAGCGTTAGTTAGCGAAGTTGCTAGCTAACTTTATAAGGAAATTTAAAGAAAAAATATGATTGCCAATACTTGACCAACATGTCACCTTTTGTAACGGTTAAATGTGTAGGCTACATTTTGTTGACAAGCACAAGTGCGGTGTGGACGTGTTTCACTCATTTTCATTCATTCGTTTGTGTGGCTTACTGATTCACGCTAGTTGGTATCAGATGCTGGAATGCTCTGGTGTGGTGAAGTTAGTACCGGTATGCTATTGACTTGTGCCCAGGGTATAGGCCATTGCACCAACACATATTTAGCGGGTAAAATGTCTCAAAGACGAACTAGGATGCTATCTATAGGTGAACCACATCCCACACCATTCCCACATGACTGATAGCGACCAAGATAGTTTACATGATTCAATTCAATTCAGATCAATCACAGTTTAATAAATTATAACACAGATTGGTAAATTGAGGTATTAGGATTTAATACAATTGAAGACAGATGGGTACAGTAATTGATTAAACATTTAACATTGAGATGGTTAAATGTTCACCACTGTATACTTTGGTTAATATGTCACTCTTTATAGAATAAGATAATACCATAAATAGACATTTAAAATCACATGGCCCATTTTTATCATAGGAAATAAATAAATGTGTATGCATATGGCAAATAAATTATTGGTTGACATAAACGGCTTAAACTTTCAACAGATTTCATCAGTTTTAAAATGTACACCTCCCCCAACAGGAGATCTTGACCACCTACTGCCGGCTTAACATGCACGTGCCCCTTCTGCGCATATACTTTGACGGGGAGGACACACGTCCAGACTTCCGGCTCCACCGAGGCTCCATCCAGGGTTCGTACAAAGTGTTGAAAGATTGGGAAATATTTTATTTTAGTTCTTGAATTTTATTCTTATAAAGCTGTATGAATCCTGTCCATCACAGCCCTCCTCCAAACAATGGACCCTCAGCGGCACCATGGCTGGGGACCAGAGCTGGAAGTGCTGGTCTTCCTCTTTTGGCTGGCAGCTGGTGCGTCCTACAGGTAAGGATGGGGTAGTAAATTTTTACTGATATTAATTACATTTTCGGGCATACTGAACACTAAGACAAATTCCTCGTATGTAATCTTGCATATTGTGGCAAATAAATTCAATTCAATGGCTTAAAGATCTGTGAGTCTTTATCGATACCACTATCAATACTTTTCTATTATCTGGTGGAAAGACGAGTCGATAATACATTCGTAACATATTGCTTTTATCGCGTGACAGTCTCAATCTCCATCTGTACCTATAGGGTGACATCCAGGGCTTTTGACATCCCGCGCTCCACAGTCCACCTGCTGGTCCACCGGATGGCGGGGGAACTCCTCAGCGTTGCCCCTCAGGTGATCCGTCTGCCACAGACGGAGGAGGAGCACAGGGCAGTCGGCGATGGCTTCGCTCGCCTGGCCAGGCACCCAGTGTTCAGGAATGCCCGTGGGGCGATTGACGGCTGTCATGTTAGGATCAAGGCTCCTGGAGAAGAGGACGCGCAATGCTACAGGCAAGGCTTAAAGGAACACTCCGCCCATTTTCAACCAGCTTTGTATCATTAGAACATCAGTATTATATCAGAAAACTGTAAACTGCTTTGAAGTCGTTCATTTAGTTTGATATAATAATAATAATAATAATAATAATATTTTCTTGTGTTTCTTGCTTTAACCCCTGTACAGGAACAGAAAGATGTTTTGTTCCATCCAGCTGCAGGCGGTGTGTGACAGCAGGGGGCGGTTCATGGACCTCTATGTGGGATCACCGGGGTCGGTCCATGATGCAAGGGTGCTGCGGCGAAGTCCCATCTACCGCTCTGCCTACCCTCCCCCTGGCACTTTCCTCCTCGGGGACAGTGGCTACCCCTGTTTGGAGCGACCACTGGCCCTTATAACTCCTTTCAGGTACACGATATCGGCAATCATATCGATATCAGCCGATGTTTTTTTTTTACAAATCAGTATCGGTCAGAGGTTAATATCTGTTATCGTAAAAAACTTTTCACATTGAGAGGAAATAATGCAGGAAATCTATGATTTATGGGCTTTTCCAAAATGTTTTTCAAATAAAGACATGCATTACTTTTTCAAAATCAGTGTTTACATGTTTTTTCAGTACCGGTATATACCAAATTTGATTATCATGGAAATGTGTTTTTATATAGATCGTAAATATCGGCTATAACAGCAATGTTAATATCGGTATCAGCCAAAATGTTCATATCGGTGCATCCCTACTTTCAGGAGACCTGTCAGAGGTGTAGAGAGGGAGCGCTTCAACACCCACCATGCCAGGGCTCGCAGCATCATCGAGCGAGCCTTTGGAATGATGAAGACCCGGTGGAGAGCCATCTTCCTGCAGGCCCTGGAGGTAATTTTCTTTTTCATTGCTGACAAACTGTGAGAATGACAGCAGCAAGTGAGCAAATTCAAAGAAAATACTACATTATCCTTGAATTAATCTTTGCTTTCACTCTAAGGTACACTCCACCTTTGTTCCTGATGTCATCATGGCATGCGCCACGCTGCACAACATCTGCCTGGGAGTGGGTGACGTCATGGAGGAGGAAGATGTGCCAGACCCTGCTGAAGATGACGACGAGGGCGAGGCACAAGTCGCCGGAGAGATGAACGGGAACGGCCTGCGTGACCGTCTGTCAGCACAAGTTAGCGCTCTCCAGGGTGTGGTCGGTGGACATGGCTACGCACGGCACTGAGAACCCATTTTCAGTTGAGGGTTTTTTGTTTTGTGTACCCCTTGAGCTGTTTTGCCATGCGAGTAGTACCCCCTCACTTGTTTGTGTTGCTAATTCTCCTAAATTTGTTGTTACTATTATGTGTCTTTTCAACTGTGCTTTATCACAAAAAATGTTACCACAATCTGAGCAGCTGACGTGTTTCTTCCTAAGAACTTCACTGTTTTTCTGTGAGTCTAAACCTGAATAAGGTTCACTAGTTTCCATCCATTCTTCATCACTGTGTTCAGTCTCCGGTTCAGAAGAGTCTGAAGTCTTGTCATCACGAGTTGGTTGTAAATTACTAGCTGGATCTAAGATCCTGGCTGGTTCTGATACTCCACAGTCCTCTCCATCAGCTTATGTTTTCATCTGTTCAGTTGAGCTGCTGGCTAGAGGCTCTGCCTCTCTGTTCTCCTCAGTTTGGATACAAACCACAGGTGACCTTGTATTATTGTAAATAGTAATTCTTATTAAATTTGTTGTAAATAGTTTGTAAATGGGTTGTATAATAAACATGATTTAATCAGTTGCAATATTTGAGTTTCAGTTTGCTGTAATATTTGAAATTGAGCAATTTACTGGTTTAACAAAACGTGTTTATTTTCCAAAACATGGTAGAAAACAATACAGTTAGGTCCTTGTCTAACTTATTTCAACAGTATTTTCTTTCATTTTAAACAGACTAAGTTTGTCATATCTGAAATTTTTCAACTGCTAAGCTATTGAACTACTACAAAAACAAGGCTTGGGTGAAAAATCACACATTTGTAGATACAGAACTGGGTTGATTCAACCTAAGTAAAAGGTCAAAAGACCAACATGAAATCATCTTAAACGAGACCTTCAGAGAGGAAAAAAAAAGGTTGAATGATTTTGCACATGATCTCACAAATATCTGAAAACTAAACTGTTTCACAGGCATTCATTTGACAGTTATTGAGAGTTGATTTTGAGTTAAGTTGAGTGATGTCATTAATGACAACACTGCCTCCACAACTTAACACAGATCAACTCTCAATAACTGTCTAAATAAATGCATGCAGAATTGGTTACAGTTGTCAGATATGTGTGAGATCATGTGCAAGATCAATCTGCATTGTTTATGAAACAAAATGCAAATGAGAACTTCACTGAAAAACCATGCTGATTTATTTTGCACAAGATCTCACAAATATCTGAAAACTAAACCGTTTCACAGGCATTCATTTGACAGTTATTGACAGTTGATTTTGAGTTAAGTTGAGTGATGTCATTAATGACAACACTGCCTCCACAACTTAACACAGATCAACTCTCAATAACTGTCTAAATAAATGCATGCAGAATTGGTTACAGTTGTCAGATATGTGTGAGATCAATCTGCATTGTTTATGAAACAAAATGCAAATGAGAACTTCACTGAAAAACCATGCTGATTTATTTTGCACATGATCTCACAAATGTCTGAAAACTCTAAACAATTTTGCAGGCATTCATTTAGTTTGACAGATTTTAAAGTTAATTTGAGTTCAAGTGAGTGATGTCATTTGTCCATGAATGACTTCACTGCCTCCACAAATGAACACAGACCAACTCTCAATAAATGTCAACCTAAATGAATGCCTGCAAAACTGTTTGCAGTTTTCAGATGTCTGAGATCATGTGCAAAATAAATCAGCATTGTTCTCCTTTAAACTAGGAGCAGAGAAAGTGGCAGCAAGCAAGCTCAAAGTCAACATAGAATCAAAAGTGGAAAAAGGAGCTTACTGGTTACTTTTTAGGGAGAATATTTAATCCAGAAGTGTTGGTACACAGGTAACCTCAGGTTTACATACAATGTACAACTTCAAATACAATAAGAGACACGGGCAGGAAAAACGCAACGCGTTTCAACCTCACTCGGTCTTCATCAGGCTGAAGGCTGACGAAGACCCAGTGAGGTTGAAACGCGTTGCGTTTTTCCTGCCCGTGTCTCTTATTGTATTTGAAGTTGTACATTGTATGTAAACCTGAGGTTACCTGTGTACCAACACTTCTGGATTAAATATTCTCCTTTAAACTAAAAATAAGTTAGAAAGAAAATGCTCAACGCCTATCCATAAATCTCTCTAGGATAGAGAAGAGTCTATCGGATCGCTCTGCCTCATCCCTCCTCCTCTGCGCCTGCCTCTCTCGTTCACGCTCCATCTCCTCCTCAATCAGATCGGCGAGGCGACGCCGCTTCCTCTGTGCTGGGGCCGGGGCCATTTCTTGTGGTCTTTCTGGCTCTCCTGCCTCTCTCTCTCCACCTCCTGACCCTCCAGCCTCCGCCTCCTCCTCCTGTGCTCCATCGCCTTTCTCCTGTCCAGCTGCTGGCTTTGGCACACCCTCCAATGGCAACGTGGCCCGGACCACCGCAGGCGTAATCGAATGCTTCTTCCCCAGGGCCTGGTCCATCAGGGTGTACCAAGGCCAGGTGGCCGGTGTGGCTTCACCACGGTCCGTACCACTACCGGTTGGTGGATCCTTCAGTTTCTAGACAACAGTGCATAAAGTAAACAAAAGACACTTGCGTTGCAGTACTGACATAGGGTGGCCTGTGGCTAATGCTCTATACCAGAGGTTCTCAAATGTTTTTCAGCCAAGGACCCCTTACAAGATAGAAAATATACTGGGGGCCCCCTCATTCTGATTTGTGATTTTGGGCTAAGCTTTATTGTTTCCACGGTAACGTGCTCGACTTTTAAATTGATAGGTTTGTTAGATTAGAATGTAATCATTTGAACCATTTTAGATTTAAAGCATAACATATTTCCGTTGAACTATGAAGCTTTTGCAACAACAAAAACGTTTTTATTTTTATTTTCCTGAAAACTTTTCGCGGACCCCCTTGCAAAGTGCCACGGACCCCTGGGGGTCCCCGGACCCCCATTTGAGAACAACTGCTCTATACAATGAATACCTTGTAATGGGTCTTCAGGTTGTCCCATTTCTTGTGGGCAGTTTTCCAATCAACTTTACCCTCCAGCCCAATCTCAGCAAGTACTTGTCTGCAAAACACACACATACACAAAACACAAACAGAATATCACATAAATGTAGTAAAACCAATGATTTAACTTACAACGTGGGTGTTGCTAGTGTGCTATACACTCAGGTCTACTATGGCAAGGAGAAATGGCATATGTTGACAAGTAACCCTAGTTTCAGGAGAACTGGGCATAACGTTACTGGCTATTCTGTCCTTCCTAAAGCTTCACCCAGAGCATAATAATCGGTGGTGTTCACTGTTGTACAGTACAACAGTACTAGGTGTGTAACTTACTTCCATCCATCGCAGGCCGAATTCCTGCCCCCCGTGAAAACTTGGCTGTGCTGCATCCTGGACTTGATCAGCTTAGCTGTATCTTGTTTTGTCCCTATAAAATAAATCAGTTGCCAGTGTCAACAGCAAACGGACGGTCGCTGCCACTAGCTAAAAATCCAAAACATGACTGCATACTGGTAGCTAACGTTAACAACACGTGCATAACGTTACCTAAATGATTTCTTCCTATCGATATAACGTTACAGGAAACGTTACATATTCACCAACAAACGAGTACCTAAGTTATGACAGCTAATCATTTAATAAAGCACGGTTAAAAAGTTAAACTCAACTTACACTTGAAGGTGAACGCACCGTCGTCTGCCATGCTGCTATTCGGCTTGCTTGCGTAGTTACGTTAACGTTACTGTAGTCCTGGCTGGCTGCTGCGCAACCTGGTTAGGAACCTTGCTAGGCTGTCCAGATCGCAGTCAAGTAGGACGTTTCCTACTGACCCGCAAAAGTGACTTTTCAGACACCCTAATAACAAACTGTCGCAGTAAAATGAAGTAATGGTTGACGTTATTGACCATGCTAAAATAAAAATCCAAAGAAAGTGATGATGTTCGTTATTTAGCCAATAGTTGTTTAGCTTTTTTCTGATGCGGTAGGTTTTCTGGGCGCCGCCATTAACGGAAATTCCGGGGGAAGAGCGTCATTCTTCTTCGTCGATTGGAAGGGTCGCAATGCATCATGGTATACCCTAACCCACCAAAGGTACCACTGATGGTTCCTTACGAATTGGGCCAAAATAGGTACCTGGAAAGGTTGCAAATTCAGTCACCTTTTGTATAAAACTGGTTTCAGACAGCCTAAAACATAAAAATGACAACTTCCTACCTAGAATTGCCACCTTAATTCCTCGTTTCCTTGCGTTACAGACAGAGCCTCAGTCTCTGCAAATCATTTAGGCTATATTCCATTGGCGTCGCATGACTCTTACTGTGCAACACATTTTAAACCAGGTCAATGCATCAACTCATTCCCCTTATATTTTCATATGAAGCATCTTCTACATGAAAGAAGCCACAGAGCATGCAATGATGCCTCATCACTTTGGACTGCAGCGATGGTTCATAAAAGCAAAAATAAATACATTAAAAAAATAACAAAATAAAAACATACTACTACTATTAATAATAATAATGGCAACATGAACACCAGCATGTTCTTCCAATACTCAGAATTTGTTCCCTTCAGTTCATCACCACTTACTGAATCTGATTAGCAAGTTATAATTGTCTTCCCAGGTGTGTTAGAAATAATTATCACTCACAATGAGCTCACAAGCTTTGCAAATATAGGTAGGCTTGTGGAATTCCTGTGAGGGGGACTTGACGATGTGTGGTTCGATCAGTGCATTCAAAAGATTGTTTAAAAACAAGACGATAAGTAGGTATAGAGAGCTAGACTAATCATGTATTATTGTCATTATTTGTGGATCAGACTAATCATGTATTATTGTCATTATTTGTGGATTATGAAGCAGACTAATCATGTATTATAGTCATAATTATGGATCATGAAGCAGATTAATCATGTATTATTGTCATTATTTATGGATCATGAAGCAGGAAAAAAAGATGGAAAAAAAATAAAAAAATAAAATAAAATAAATACATAAATAAATAAACAAAGACAATTAAAAAAAATAAAAAAAAAAAAAGTAAAAAAATAAAAAATAAATAAAAAATAAATAAATAAATAAATAAATCATGTACAACTATTAAATATGCATTATAAAGTATGAGCAGGAAGCATGTTCTTTTTTGTTTTTCTCCTTTTTTGTTTTCTTTTCTTATAAAGATTCACACTTGTTTTTCTTTCTTTGTCATGTGCTGTATGTGAATAGGGTGGGCAAAATAAGCTTTTAGCTTCAGCCCATACCTTTTTTTGGTCAAGATCCATGTAAAATGTGTTATGTCTATTGTTTTGATTATATGAAAAAGAGGTATTGTACATGGTGTTTGGATGACCAAAAATAAAAAATCTGCAAATCAAATCAAATCAAATATTGTTTTCTGAAAATAATGAAATTCAGCACAGCATCGTTTTGGAATGTGACACAGGAATGTGAAAACCCAAATCAAAAGTCCCTCTCCTGGGTCCACAACAGTGTGACTCGGCTAAATCAATTGAGAAACCTCAAGTACTTCTTGACAACTTCTTTTTAGATACTCATTTTCACCTCTAACTCTGGCTCTTTCTATTTGTATCTGTCTGCGTGTGTGTGCGTGTGCATGTGCATGTGTGTGAGCACGTGTGCATGCTTGCGCAGGAGGGGAGTTAATGAGAGTGTGAAATTAGTGCAGAGTCATGGTGTGTGACGTTTTCACCACAGGCTGCATCGGTGGGAGGCAGAGCCCTTCTGTCCTTCTTTTGCTGTCATGTAGTTCCCATCCTCTTTCATCGCTCGTTGCCTTGTCCTTCCCTCTCAGTCTCCCTCCATCATCTAGTTCCCATCCTCTTTCATCGCTCGTTGCCTTGTCCTTCCCTCTCAGCCTCCCTCCAGCGCCGTCAATCTCCGACCTGCTGCCTCTTTTCTTCTGCTCGCCCTTTCTCAGTCCACCACGTACACGTTAGAAGAGACTGTGCCAACTGCTCTGGGGGCGCTCATTGGCGCACACACGCTGCGCAGCAATCGACGTGACTACTTTTAATAAGTCGATGCTGTGTGTGTGTATGTGAGTACAAAGAGACATGACAGAGGAAGTGACTACCTCAACCCAGTTCACCAAGTCCAACATTTGCTGAACACCAGGAACCTACTGGCAATATGCTACACTAATGTGTACGCGCACGTGCGCACAGACGCGCACACACACACACACACACACACACACACACACACACACACACACACACACACACAGAAAAACAAACGTATCCATATACACACACACATACACGTGCACACACACAAAAAGGGCTTAAAGTTATTTCCTGAATGAGAGACGATAAAAGATTTGGCAGGATTACTGAAACATTAGAAAAACCATCACCACAGGTCATTTTAAAGTCGAGGTCGGAAATCAATTTCCAGTTAGAACTAATAATTAGAAAGCAGCTAGTTCAAAAGCCAAGTGAGGTCATGTAGAGAGGGAATTAGCCAAGCATAAGTCTGTTATTATAATGTTACGCCCTTCAGCAAGCAGGTTGATGACTTAGAGTTATAAAACCCCATTATTGCCTCTAGAGTCAATGCCAAACATGCCAAATCTCTCTAGAGGTGTCAAACCCAAAGGTTTGGCGATAAATATGAAAAGGCACAGGGGAAAAAGATCAATATCCACTTTTTACAGGCTTCACTTTTGAATTTTCAGGGGTACTGGAAGAGTTTGTTTCACACAGTGATGGTAAAAATTGACAAAGAGATCATATTTTCTGTTGACGGCAAACAGATACTAAGTTATGCCGAGAGGGTATCTGTGTGTGTGTGTGTGTGTGTGTGTGTGTGTGTGATAAAGCAACTGCTCTCATTTAAGCGTGATCACACAGCGCACTACATGCAGTTCCTGGCATGAACACACACTGAGACACATGTAGTCACACACTCTCTCACACACGGACGCACGCACACGCACACACACACACACACGCACGCACACACACACACACACACACACACACACACACACACACACACACACACACACACCGTCTATTGCCTTGGCCGTGCCTGGTCATCCTGTGGGTATGCATGGTGAAGAGGGAGAGATTAGGCGTGTGATGATGCTTCTCAAAATGCCAACCTCGGTCAGGGCAAAGGATGTAAATACCACTCAAATGTCAGCAGAAGACCCCACAAGTTAAACTAAATTGCCTGCAACCTCCACAAACAC
Source organism: Poromitra crassiceps (assembly GCF_964638095.1). Classification (NCBI taxonomy): domain Eukaryota; kingdom Metazoa; phylum Chordata; class Actinopteri; order Beryciformes; family Melamphaidae; genus Poromitra; species Poromitra crassiceps. The sequence continues at coordinate 41,862,263 of NC_139624.1, forward strand.
TCCCCTATGCCTGTGTGTGTGTGTGTGTGTGTGTGTGTGTGTGTGTGTGTGTGTGTGTGTGTGTGTGTGTGTGTGTGTGTGTGTGTGTGTGTGTGTGTGTGCTCGTGCTTGTCTTTGAAGGCATCCACTCTGACGCACTTGCTTGCATTACTATATTATTATTTTTGAGGGCATTCCATCCGCCTTTTTCACAGCAGCCATTTTTAGTTAGCATTTAGCTGCTAAGCCCAGCCCAGGCACACAGGATCAACCCCTGCAGTAAACACACACATCTGAACAGACGTCTATGTACCTGCTCTTGAATCCCCAATCCTGTAGTGTAGAGCCGCAGCACCTTCCACTGGTGTGTCAACCCATTGAGGTATATGGAGGGTTTTCCCCCACCGTCCTACCCTTCGTCCTACTGACACAACGATACCAGAAGTAACGTTTTGTGGGTGTTCCCATACAGACCGACTGTATCTATTCACAATCACACAGGAGAAATCCATCATAGAAGAGGCAGCTACCACAGACAACAACCTCAATAGTCCACAATGCAACACAGTAACAAGACATACTGTACATAATTGAGTATTAAGGGGCAAGACTCGTTTTTTAGAATGACTGGAAAAACTCGCTTTCTTGCTGTTACTAATGCCATCGCCACCGAAGAAGAAGTCGACAGAGATGAGTGCACTAAAAACCTAAATGACATCACATCTAATCACAAAGTAACTATACTGGAACACATTGAACATCAGAGAATGATGATATGTGGCATTTGTTGTGGTTCATGGATGGCAGCAGCGCGCACACACAAACACATTCCCAATTAAACATTAAGACTCTATTGTCTCACGTTCACCCAGGCACGTGCATTGTCACACTCACACACACCACTGATTTCCTATGTGCCAACCCCCAACTGCTTTTGTCATTAAAGCTGCGATGAGTTGCATGGCTGGCTGCAGTAGGTGTGGTGATCCATCAGCCCAGTGCCAGAGCCCCGCCATTAGAAAACCATCTGCAAGCAACAGCGCTCCATTGGCACAAGCAGTCTGGAGAGGGCAGGTCAGAAAGAGAGAGAGACACAGAGAGAGAGGGACACAGAGAGAGACAGACAGACAGAAAAAGAAAGAAAGAAAGAACGAAAGAACGAAAGAAAGAAAGAAAGAAAGAAAGAAAGAAAGAAAGAAAGAAAGAAAGAAAGAAAGAAAGAAAGAAACAAAAAGGGCCCTGTGTGCTAGGCAGTTTACTGTGATTGATAAGAACATTACAGACAACAAGGGAGAGGTAGGCAGAGAGCTAGTCACCATTTTATTTTCACTCATTTGTTCAGACAAAAGCTAGGCTAGATGCACAGTAAGCAGGGGACGCACGACAGCATGTGGTGTGTGTGTGTGTGTGTGTGTGTGTGTGTGTGTGTTTGTATGTGTGTGAGAGAGAGAGAGAGAGATTAATTTTGGGACAAGGCCGAAGCATCTGTGTTCAGTAATGGGACATGCACACACACACACACACACACACACACACACACACACACACACACACACACACACACACACACACACACACACACACACACACACACACACTCCTTTCAGATATAGAGACATACATAACCAGAGAAGTCCTTTCAAAGAGCATCAATCAGGCAAGCAGAAATCAACATGACAAGTGACAATACAGGAATGGATCTGAAGGATGACATGCCGTCTTAGATCACTACAAATACACCACTTTGATTATTACACTGGCTTTTTCTATACAAGTTGTTTAGTACTCAGGCTCTTGTTTGTTTGCCAGTAAACATACATTGTTTAGTTGCTAGTACAACTGAGCCAAACATAAAATGTAGGGTTTTCCTGTACATCTTTGTCTGTATTCACCACTGTCTAAGATGCAATAAGTTTCTAATGCCAACCAGCATAAAGATAACACCACTAACAAGTCGGTTAGATCATCACATGGTTATATATTTAAGTACACAGATGTATGGCTATACATGTAGCACTACTGGCTGTGAGGAATCCAGGGACTTCTACTGTCAAATCACCTGTGATTTTCCAAAGTCATGAGGATTTTGAGAGATAAAGGGAATGGTGCTGTAATGCAGTAAAGAAGATGAGCCATGCTGTGATATTGTAGTCACAGAGTATAAAGAAGATGAGCCATGCTGTGATATTGTAGTCACAGAGTATAAAGAAGATGAGCCATGCTGTGATATTGTAGTCACAGAGTATAAAGAAGATGGGCCATGCTGTGATATTGTAGTCACAGAGTATTACAGTAAAGAAGATGAGCCATGCTGTGATATTGTAGTCACAGAGTATAAAGAAGATGAGCCATGCTGTGATATTGTAGTCACAGAGTATAAAGAAGATGAGCCATGCTGTGATATTGTAGTCACAGAGTATTACAGTAAAGAAGATGAGCCATGCTGTGATATTGTAGTCACAGAGTATAAAGAAGATGGGCCATGCTGTGATATTGTAGTCACAGAGTATTACAGTAAAGAAGATGAGCCATGCTGTGATATTGTAGTCACAGAGTATAAAGAAGATGGGCCATGATGTGATATTGTAGTCACAGAGTATAAAGAAGATGGGCCATGCTGTGATATTGTAGTCACAGAGTATAAAGAAGATGAGCCATGCTGTGATATTGTAGTCACAGAGTATAAAGAAGATGAGCCATGCTGTGATATTGTAGTCACAGAGTATAAAGAAGATGGGCCATGCTGTGATATTGTAGTCACAGAGTATAAAGAAGATGAGCCATGCTGTGATATTGTAGTCACAGAGTATAAAGAAGATGGGCCATGCTGTGATATTGTAGTCACAGAGTATAAAGAAGATGAGCCATGCTGTGATATTGTAGTCACAGAGTATAAAGAAGATGGGCCATGCTGTGATATTGTAGTCACAGAGTATAAAGAAGATGGGCCATGATGTGATATTGTAGTCACAGAGTATAAAGAAGATGAGCCATGCTGTGATATTGTAGTCACAGAGTATAAAGAAGATGGGCCATGCTGTGATATTGTAGTCACAGAGTATAAAGAAGATGGGCCATGCTGTGATATTGTAGTCACAGAGTATAAAGAAGATGGGCCATGCTGTGATATTGTAGTCACAGAGTATAAAGAAGATGGGCCATGATGTGATATTGTAGTCACAGAGTATAAAGAAGATGGGCCATGCTGTGATATTGTAGTCACAGAGTATAAAGAAGATGGGCCATGCTGTGATATTGTAGTCACAGAGTATAAAGAAGATGGGCCATGATGTGATATTGTAGTCACAGAGTATAAAGAAGATGGGCCATGCTGTGATATTGTAGTCACAGAGTATAAAGAAGATGGGCCATGCTGTGATATTGTAGTCACAGAGTATAAAGAAGATGGGCCATGATGTGATATTGTAGTCACAGAGTATAAAGAAGATGGGCCATGCTGTGATATTGTAGTCACAGAGTATAAAGAAGATGAGCCATGCTGTGATATTGTAGTCACAGAGTATAAAGAAGATGGGCCATGATGTGATATTGTAGTCACAGAGTATAAAGAAGATGGGCCATGCTGTGATATTGTAGTCACAGAGTATTACAGTAAAGAAGATGGGCCATGATGTGATATTGTAGTCACAGAGTATAAAGAAGATGAGCCATGCTGTGATATTGTAGTCACAGAGTATAAAGAAGATGGGCCATGATGTGATATTGTAGTCACAGAGTATAAAGAAGATGGGCCATGCTGTGATATTGTAGTCACAGAGTATTACAGTAAAGAAGATGGGCCATGATGTGATATTGTAGTCACAGAGTATAAAGAAGATGGGCCATGCTGTGATATTGTAGTCACAGAGTATAAAGAAGATGGGCCATGCTGTGATATTGTAGTCACAGAGTATAAAGAAGATGAGCCATGCTGTGATATTGTAGTCACAGAGTATAAAGAAGATGAGCCATGCTGTGATATTGTAGTCACAGAGTATAAAGAAGATGGGCCATGCTGTGATATTGTAGTCACAGAGTATAAAGAAGATGAGCCATGCTGTGATATTGTAGTCACAGAGTATAAAGAAGATGAGCCATGCTGTGATATTGTAGTCACAGAGTATAAAGAAGATGGGCCATGCTGTGATATTGTAGTCACAGAGTATAAAGAAGATGGGCCATGCTGTGATATTGTAGTCACAGAGTATAAAGAAGATGGGCCATGCTGTGATATTGTAGTCACAGAGTATAAAGAAGATGGGCCATGATGTGATATTGTAGTCACAGAGTATAAAGAAGATGGGCCATGCTGTGATATTGTAGTCACAGAGTATTACAGTAAAGAAGATGAGCCATGCTGTGATATTGTAGTCACAGAGTATTACAGTAAAGAAGATGGGCCATGATGTGATATTGTAGTCACAGAGCATGCTGAGCACACTAGTGAGGAAGTAGGAAACATGCCAGTTTAATGGATCCTACAAGGTAATGCATCGCTGCATGGAAGGCCAATCTCATTTGATTGCTTTATTATTAGATTGACACTAGTCTACTGGGAGCAGACTGCTGTATAGGAAACTACTACTGGGCATAGAGAACATTTACCACTAAAGACAATCCCTCAGCATGCTGGACTATACTGGGAAGTAAAAGCAATGAGTGGGGGTGGGGGAGGGGTAGATCCCTGGACTATATCAACAATACATTCTGAACTGAAGGTATATCATGTCATGTGTGATTTAGGATATCCCACTAAACGTTAAAAAGGTTCAAATCGATAGATGGCCACTAAGAGGTTGTGTAATCTAATTAGTCCACATTTTACTGGTATTGAGTCATGTCCCAGCCTTCATCCATTTGAATGGCTCAGCTACCCTTCTTTGAAAGACCAGTATGACAATAGGATTAGATAATAGAGTTAAAGGGTACATATACATGGGGGAGGCTTCCTCCATGTACAGTCAAAGGAACTCTGGAGAGCTCTGATTTTCAACTCCCTACACTAGTGGTTCTCAACCTTTTTGAGCCACGACACGACTCCCAAAAAACTTCAGGCTGTGGTTCACAACCCCCCCCCCTCCCGCCACTACCCAACCCGATGACAGTGCACAGTGCACACGCCTTCACTGAAATAGTTTTTATAGTTTATATAGCTTTATAATACATTAAATCCTTTGTATGGGAGATTTAATCATCAATGGAGATTTTTTTTCCCTTTATTTTTTTTACATTCATCCCGCGACACCCGAAAATAATCTCGCGACCCCCCAGGCTGAGAACCACTGCCCTACACTACAGGCACAGGAGGCTTCACTTGACTCCTGAAGAGCTAATATATCTGATTCACTCATATCTGATTCCACTCAGTCTAGAATCATCTAGCATAATGCATACATATCAGCTGCTTCTCACAGGCGCAGGGTCATACTAGCAGCTGAGAACACATCGTAAAGATGAGAAATAGACAGCATTTTGCGCAATCCCCTTGCTTCATTATATCCCAGAGTGTAGTTTTAAAGTTGTAAATGTATTCTAGCATGATGCCTGTCTAGCAAACCTGGGCAAAATACAAGGTCAATTTGTATTCAGTGCTGGGAAAAAACATAAGTGCTTGATTTATCTCATCTTGCGAGAGATGACTCCACTTTGAGACTGATTAAGCAAAAAAATAAAAAATAAACAAAGAGTGTGACCCCCCTCCCCAGTTGTCAGGATTCCAGGCTATTTGGACAATTGTTTATAAGAGATAACAGTCTTCATGCTTTTTTGTGTTCCCGATCACATCCCTGATAAATGAGACATCTCGAACCGGTTTACAAACTGTGAAACCATATTCAAATCTATTTTCGCTCAGATAGAGGAAGTGTATCACTCAGCACTGTACCTGAGGAGAGGCTGGAAGATCACAGTGATGTTCCTGGCTCCTGGTTTGCACACAAACTTCATTTCTCCTCCTTCAATCAGGTTGTCATCTGCTCCGCCTAGAACACAGGAAACAGGACTTGACTGAATCAAACAGTCTGTGTTCACTGTACATGTGTAACGTAAGATATAACACTGATATATACATAGGGTGGTTCAAGAGACCATCTTTCGACCAGCTGACCCAGGTTCAAGGCTCATTTTAGCGAGCATCGCGCTGCTGAAGTGTGCTTCAGCAAGAAACTGGACACGTAAAGACTATTTCCCTAACGCCATCAGTAAAAAAAATCACATTACTGTATGGTCAATAAAACCTCCCCTTCACTTGCCACTGTGTGTACATCTTTATGTACTAGCATCTGTATACGGTAGGAGCGCACCTTCAGCCATGATAAACACATCAGCCAATCAGGCTCGCAATCACGACTCTACATGCTTCTCACATGCTCACACTCCTCTATGCCACTGCGTGGGTCACCCCCACAGCTAACAGGGTTAATCTGAAAATCATTGCAGTGTAACATGCTCAGACCAGAGCAACGGAGTGAGAGAGTGGGGGAGGGAGAGCGGGTGCGAGGAGGGGAAGTAGGGAGAAAGGGGGAGAGTGTAGATAATACGAGGGAGAGAGAATACCAGCTCATTACCTCCACTCATCCTGAAGTAATCAATATAATTGACGGAAAAGAAATTGCAACTCGCTATCAATACAGCATAATGTCGAGCAAAAAGAGGAGGCCGGGTGTGTGTTATGCATGTATGAAACTTGAGAGATTGTGTGTACTATGCATGGGTGAATGCATGCACACATCTACTGCATATGTTCATATTAGTGCTCATATGCAAATTGTGATGGGTTGATGAATATGAATAGAACAGAGGCGAGGTGGTGGCATTTCTCTATGCAGTGGGGACAATGTTATTCATTAGAATTCCTCGATTTGAGTTTATGGTGAGGTCCCACGGCACTCGGCAACATAATATGCAGGAGAATGGAAAAAGCAGACAATGTAATAAATAACCTCCTAGATTCAAAACCAGAGGGCTCCGATTCATTAACAATTGAAGCATGTTGGAGTAAACCATAACAAAAAAAACTCCTATATTAGACTGTGGG
>NC_139624.1:41874277-42049265 GCF_964638095.1 Poromitra crassiceps
GATCAAGCGGCTATTATTCATTTTGACCTATTTCAGGACCAATGACTTGGATGAGAGGGAATAAAATGAATGTGCTATTTAAATACAGTAGTAGATTGATTTGCCATTCTACTTCACAAAGATAATAGCAAGCAGCTACCAAGCTACTAAGCTAAGGCCTACATGTATCAAAATTCGTTGAAATTTATTGAAATTTATTTGAAAAGAAGATACCAATGTCAGTGTTTAGAGTTGGAGCCCATTTACTGCATTTCCCCCAAACATTTTGCAATGCATGCCGTATGGAATTAGATTTTTTTTTTTACATTACTTGTTTATTTTCATTGTTTTTAAAATACCAATTTAATGATGTACAACCTACTGTAGCTTGAAATTAACTGATGTCCTGGCTAGCAAAGATGCCCTAAAAATACATATATATATGTGACAATAAAGTTTATAAGCCAACGTGTTTTGAAGGATTATTTCCTGGCGGAGACTTGAACTTCTTCCTGTGGGTGTCAGGTAATTGACAGAAAGCAGAGCATAAAGTAATGTGCATGTTGATATGAAAACACTCAAGTTAGGCACAATGAAATGAGAATGAAACAGCCAAATTAAGGCTTTGTGTTTGCTGTGATGGATTATCTAGCGCAGGCAATTTTCAAGACTCTAGAAACTCTTTTTCATACCTTACAAGAATGAATGGTAGCAAATGGATTCTTCTGAAAGTAGGAAAATTAGCCCTGATATCTCCAACTACATGTGTGGCTGTGCAGAGTGCAGACACCAAGAGGAATAATATAGAGGGTAAACCGAGATGATTGGTACAAACTTTACAGAAACACCTGTAGTATCCTTTAAAGAGGTTGAAGGAACACGGCAACATTTTGGGAGATTTGCCATCTTCCCGATAGTAAGACGTGAAGATAGATTCTCTCTGTGCGTGTAGTACTGTAGAAAAATAGCTCCCCACTCCTCCTGCTAGTTAGCTTAGCACAATGAATGGTAGTAAATTGTACTTCATAGCCTACCCCAGTTAACCTGAGCAAAACATTAGGGGGGGAAGGGCAGAAAAATGCTTCCATACTGCTCTCCCGGTGCAATCCAAGTCTGCACAAGCCTTGAGATGCCAAGTTGACTTGAAAAGACGTCATTTACCCTGTTTTTATCTGAAATCTGCACTGTAGCCAGGTGAAATCTGCACTGTAGCCAGGTGAAATCTGCACTGTAGCCAGGTGCTGCAAGAAGTGAAGTTCGTGGCTTCAGTGAAGATTTCAGCTAAAACAGGGTGTAAATCACGTCTTTTCAAGTTAACTTGGCATCTCAGGGCTTCTGGATACTTGGATTACGCCAGGTGAGCAGTATGGAAGCATTTCTTCAGTTGTTTTTTTACGTTTTTGGCCATGTTAACGAAGGTAGGCTAGGCAGTACCATTATTTACTACCATTTATTGTGCTAATCTAACTAGCGGGAGGGGCGGGTAGCTATTTTTCTACTACACGCACAGAGAAGAGAAGGGCATCATCAGGTATCTTCTCGTCTTAATATCAGGAAGATGGCCAATGCTGTAGGTGAAAATGTTGGTGTGTTCCTTTAATAGGAGATAACGTACTGTATTCCCCAACATGTGCTTATATAACAAAGTCGACAGGCCGCTCCTTCAACTATATGTATGAGAGTAACTATTCTATATAGTATCATATTTTGTGTTACTTTCAGAGAAGATCCAGCAGCACTGTGTACAAACCAATCACTCAGGGTGTAAAAACACTCTAAAACACTCCTTACTACTATGTCTCTTGACTCTGTCAACCATGAGAAGGCATTACAAGTGATTGAGTGATTGCGTAAACCTATGTGCGTGGGTGTGTGCATGCCTAAGGATTGGAAGACGAAAATGAAGTGTCACTACACTCTTGATTGGCCTCTGCAGGGGAGCAGAAAACTGATTGTGTGTCCTGCTGCACTCTGGGGTGGTAAGAGAGCTGCGTCCGTGATGTGCCTTTCTGTCTGTCTGCCTGCCAACCAACCAACCAACCAACCTGCAAGTATATCTGCTCTGCCTCTAGCCCCTAGTTCCTCATTGCGCGGCTCACGAGATGCTGGCGGCTCTCGAAGCTTTAGTTGGCGGCTCTAAGAAATTGCAAAAAAAAATAAAAAAAAATCCCTGCTCTCCCCAAAATTTCAATAAACCTTTATGGCATATTATTACAATACAACAATACTGGTGTTGACAGTAATAGAAGGTGCCAAATCATTCAAAACAATAAGCATTTTGCTTTTAGGAGTATTGTGCCAGCGTGCAGCGCTGTTCCAAAACGTGTCAACGTGTGTCGTTGCCTGGGAAACGCACATCCCATAATACAACTGTTCGCATCGCATCCCATAATAGTATGATGATACTTGGGATGTGAACAGGTTAGCTAAACTTTAGCGTCGCCAGTGACGGCCCCCACCGTTGCGGTGGGGGCCGTTTCGAAATCCCTCCAGGCCTGAAAGATTTTCTAGGGGAAACTGGTGCGTGTGTGTGTGTGTGTGTGTGCGTGCGTGTGGAAAACAATAAAACACAAAAAAATGGTAGGCAGATGTGCTTGGTTGGGGTGGCTTTTGGTGTTTTGCGGTAAAAGTGGCTCTCCTATTGACTTTGTGCTGCCAGTGCGGCTCTCATCGAAGAAATAGTGAGGATCACTGCTCTAGCCTCAAGCCCCCGTTGCCCTTACGTCCCTCCCTCCTCTTCTCCAATCAGCAGGTCTGAGATGAAAAGTCAACACAGGGGTGACAGTCGAAGCCGCCGATGATGACAAGACCAATGCTGATTAAAATTAGCCCCGGGTTGTGAAAGTACACAAAGCTCTCTCTCTCTCTCTCTCTCTCTCTGGCTATGTGATTAAAAGTCTGCTGCACCCTGTCAACTATTAATACACCGTCACTCTATTCTCCTCCCGTCGTCCTCTGCAACCCAGTTATTCCTATTTTTCTCAAAACTCTACATGTAGAGTTTTGAGCAAAGAAAGTAGAAAAGTTGCAGTAGAAAATAATGTCACACAATGGAAAACAGACAGGGGGATTCCAGGCTCAGAATGGGCCTTGTGGTCTTGACTGGTCTTGAAAGAAAGTCCCGAGTCCGGCTTGTCTGAAACGAGACCAAGACCGGTCTCGAGTACTCCAACACTACCCTGCTCCAATCTCATTTCAACACCACAGCTCATTCAATCACTGGTCCCAGACCAAAACCCAACAATATGTCTTTATCTGTGTGTGTGTGTGTGTGTGTGTGTGTGTGTGTGTGTGTGTGTGTGTGTGTGTGTGTGTGTGTGTGTGTGTGTGTGTGTGTGTGTGTGTGTGTGTGTGTGTGGGTGGGTGTGTTTGTTTGTTTGTTTGTTTGGTTTTTAGATATATATCCAATGTTGTTTTAATCATTCTCATCATCCTTGCTGCAGGGCAAATTGAAAATTATGTTTCCAGGCTAATACATACAATATGACTGACTACTGTGAGGTAGGGCTAATTTCTAGGGCTGTCCTGGACTCAGGATTCGACTGTCCACTACGAATATTCAACTATTCTAAGCAAATAAATAATAAATAAAAATAAGAATATCTTCAGTGATTATTTCGACCACATTAACAGTCAATGCAACAGAGTGATGGGGACATATTTTGGAGCATTTAAAAATCAATAAGAGACTGTTATGATCATGCAAGATTTGAATAGCCGACGTCGGGCTATTGGATAATGGATTTGTCTGAATAATGAGACAGGCACGACACATATATTTCTTTTTTAAATTAAGCTCTTATAGCCCAATTTTTTATTTAACCTTTTAAACATTAAAACAACATGTAGCCTACATGGATAAAAACGTAAACAGTTCTTTAGCCTATTTCTCAAAAATGAATAGGCCGAAATAAATCTAAACAAGAATAAATTAACACATGAAATTAAGATTGGAATTTAGATGGGGGGAAAACGACTGTTCGACTTGAGGAATCTCCATCGACTCAGGGGTCTCTCGACTGATCATTCAACTATTCAACTTTTAGAGGACAGCCCTACTAATTTCTGACTGTGTGTGTGTGTGTGTGTGTGTGTGTGTGTGTGTGTGTGTGTGTGTGTGTGTGTGTGTGTGTGTGTGTGTGTGTGTGTGTCCATGTTTGTTACAATATGCATAACTGCTCCATACTCGCTTTCATGCTGAACACAAATAAAGCCTCTTCACTGTAATAGCCTGTCAGGTAACAGAGGTACCTTGCCTTTTATCTACAAACCCAGTTATGTCGCTGCTGGAGCAAAGCAATTCAAAAAGGTCTGGCACCAGAACAAGAGGGGAAACATGTCATTTTCCAGATATGGGCTTTTCAGCGACATTCCTGTGGTGTGTAGAACTCGTGTATGGACTCAATTACAGCATGTCATACATGTCATACGACATAATATACACGCATATGATATGTTGAGTACACACACAGATGACATGTCAGGCCAACATGAAAGCACTCATCAATCTTGGGGTGACATATCCCTAACCCCTTCCCAAACCACACAGCATCATGGGTAATGTCCCACTAACAGCCCTATGAAGAAGGACACTGTCAAAATAGGGAACTGTTGAACCTGATGATATTCTTTACAAAAAAGATTTTATTAAACTGTTGGTTTACCCTGTATTCCTTCCTCGTTGCTTCAACATAAGTCAATGTCAAAGCTTGTAAGCAAGCACTACCTTGAAGATCAGGAGGTGGTTCCTATAATCTATTTGTTACCTCAACTTTGAGACTGAGAAGTCTCTCAGCAACCTGCTAGAAAGTTGTGAATTATTACTGAATACAATAGTACCTCCTATATAATTCATGCCCATCAATTTCAATCTGTTCCACAACTTCAACAAGCTGGGTCAAAAATGAAAAGTGTTGGAAGAGAGAAATTGGATCCATGGAGGATAGCCTTTTATTTTCACTTTCCCATTTGATTTAATTTAAAGTGGCCAGGGGACTAAAGAGCTTATAAACAGGAGGCCAACTCAAAATTCAAGCTACAATGTTTTTGCTCATCCACAAGAACTGACGGGGGGTGGCAGTGTTAGAAGTTTTTTGTCCTTTTGCTCTGAGAACCTGGAATATAAATATAAAATTTATATTTTAAATCAACGTCGATCCATTAGTTAAGATGATTCATAGGAACGCTGCTTACTTTAACAAGATTTGATTTGTTCATTCTGATTAGTGTTATTCCAAATTCAGACACCTACACATCACATCTATAAACACGTCAATCTCCACAATCTCCAATTAGCAAAGAGCAAGTGAAAGCTAGCCACAAAATGAGAAACATTAGCATGAAAAATGAAATCCTGACAGCAAGCGGGAACGAGACAGAGAGGGAGAGACAGAGACCTCAATCAGAAGTCAGCATGTGTCTAAGACATTGCAGCAATATAATCCGCTAATAATTATTGACTTCTCTCCCGAGGAAGTTCAATTCCATCTAAGGTTCCATTTATGAATATGATAAATCATAATTGCAAGGTCGGCGGAAGTCAAGTATTGATTGCTCTACGAGATGAGCGAACAACCGTTATACTTTGACGGCGGCACCAAATAAAGGAGAGACTGAATGATTGAATGCGCAAGTGAGGGATTTGACATTAAAAAGCCACTTAAGAGCCCTGGTGCTTCTGGAAGTCTGTACAAATCTCACAGTGGCTGTTTGTGTGAGAGCTGGGGTTTAGAGCTGGTACGTATTGTTAGCTTCAGGACGTACCTGTTTGAATAAGATGGGCTATTTTTGGGATAGGTTAGGGCTGCACAATTAATCGTAGATTACCATAATTATAGTTTCCACAGTTAATAATCATGTAACTGTAATATTGATGGCTTTGTTATATAATGAATTATGTCGAAAGTCCCACAAACTTAAAATGTGCAACATGCACCCATGTGACCAAATCCAAAGTTAGACTGGAGAAGCAGATAGAGAGAGAGAAACCTTACATGGACCCAACTGTGGACAAATGTAGCAATGGGTGAAGTGGAAAAGAATGGAATGGCTCAACGTTAGAAGCGTTGAAACAAATGAAAATGCACGTTAGAAGCGCTAATAGTTTTGGTTCCTAGACCACAATTACAGTTAACCGGCAAAAGCAAAAAGAGGCAACTAATCATGATTAATAATGGTGATAACAATATTCAGCAAAAATAACCAAGATTATCATCTTTGCCACAATTGTGGAGCTTATTTGTGGACAAAAAGCCAATAAGTCAAATAACAAATGCCACTTTCAGCGACCACATCAGCCTATTGAAATATCTAATCTTTTCTGAAAACATGATGCATGTCCTCCGTCCCCAACAATCACAATCCAAGTTTGGACGAGGTGTGGAACATCAGACTGTATAGGTAAGCCGTTTCGCTTGGCAGGAATACGCTGTTACTCCTACTTCACCCTATAAAGCAAAGGTTTGCTTGCCAGTTGCCACACACACACAGACACAGCTATCAACATCATCTGCCAACCCCACCCCAGAACCCCCACCCGTGTCTCCCGCTAGACATTTTTCCATTTGCACCTCTTCTGCCTCCCCTCCCCATCGTGCTGTACAAATCAGCTTGACAAGAAACACCACTTCTGCTCGCCCCAAGCAGTCACTCACTTCCCCCTCCTCCTGTCCCTGTCCGTCCCTCTCTCCAGGGAACACAATGCTATTATACATAAACAAGAAGCCCCTAATACAACACTGGCTTCTTCTTTTCCTCCACTTCAGACTGAGCATTAGCTATTAACGGGTGGGGAGGAGGGAGGCTATTTGAAAGCAGATTGAATGAGCAGGGGACACAGCCAGGCTGTTCTTTTTGTTTGCCGGACACCCGGCGTACAAGCCTATTTTGAATATGAAAAGGAAAAGGGGGAAAGTGTGAAATAGATTTGGAACACAGTAGATTATGAATACATCTTGGGAGGAGATGGAGGTCAGAGAGGTGGGAGAGAGTTGGGACTGGGAGTGTGTTTGAAGTGTGTGTGTTTATGTGCGTATGTAAGGGGTGTGTGTGTGCGTGTGTCTTGATACGCAGGCTTTGTGCACCGCTGTCACACGGAGAGTTGTCACTTGGAACGTGGCCCGGGGCCAAAGTAATATCGCACGCGCAACACAATGAACAAGCGTGGAACGAGGAAAAATCAAATCAAAAGGCATGTTATGCATTACTGACTTGCTGTGGTGCAAGATCGTGCTAGTTATTGAGATGTATTCACACTTCACCTCCCAGATGACCACTCGGGCACGGTGAGTCATCCGCCGCCTGCACAGGCGATAGAGAGGCAATAAAAACGCAGAGGGCGAGGATGAAAAAGTCTAGTAGTTGAGAGTCATACAGAGGCATGATAACATATCCTTAGCTGGGAAAGTGTTATTCTCATAATTTATTCATAGGGACCGTGATTGAATCTGGATGTGGCTCTGTGACTCTGGAGTGGGGGATTACAGTATAGAGGACATAAACAAACACAAGCACACATGCATGCCTGAACCCTTATATACTGTATATATACACACACAACCACCAATCTGATGCATATGTGGATATTATGTCCCCCTCCAAGTCCTCACTCGTTCGCTGTTTTAACATTTTTATTTCACAGTAGACCTCATAGGGACAGGTGCTGCAAACTAGCAGCCGCTAAAGGCACTATGATACACGCATCGGACAACTGTCATTTGCCTTAGACATTGTTCACTGTCATTGTACATAATTATGTCTATGTATTCTGTATCCGTCCCTTTCAAATAAATCATAAATAAATAAATAAATAAATAAATAAATAAATAAATAAATAAATAAATAAACAAACAAACAAACAAACAAACAAACAAAAAAACTAGCCGACAAAATAACTCACCTACATAAGTGTAAGCATTATGTTTTAAACACACATTTCCTCACAGACAGTGCTGTCTATCCAGATGTGGCTACATATGGAGCTGTAATGAAGTCTTTAGATGAAGCATTGGATTAATTGAAGCGTATGGGACGTGCTTCAGTAGAGAAGGCAAGCAATTAAGTCCCCTAAGCTGCCCGTGTGTGTGTGTGTGTGTGTGTGTGTGTGTGTTCGTGTACATGTTGATGTGTGCCTGTGTGTACACTGTACATGTACGTGGGTGTGTGTAACAAGATAGATGGTGGAACACTCAGCAGACACATGCTACAGATATTACAGATTAATGGCAAATCCATTAGAGATGTGTTGTGGGTCTGGATAAGTTACAAAGTCATTACACATATTTTATACCAATGCTGCAGATTCTCGATCGCAGAAGATTTGAGAACCAGCAGAGAGATACTTTGTGTGGTGCATTCTAACCAGCAATTGAACTTTAGGAGCACAATGGAGATATTTGACATACATGTATCTGTATGATGAACCAACCACCCACAAATCAAAGATATGAAATGGACATCCCATATACTGTAGAGCAGTGGCTTTTGCATAAGCTGCAGGAGTATTTGTACTTTGTACTCTATTCAGTGCATGACGACTGTTATTCATTTGGTAACAGGGCATAGCTGGATTTAGAACGAACAATCAAACGCCTAGTTCCAAGGCTGTGTTGGTGATTGTCTGACTTAATAACTATATTGACTTGAAGCAGATTGTTGGGAAAGAAGAGTTTAGGAAACTCAAAGTAGAGAGAGTTAGAGACACACATGACTAAGCTTTAAGAGTAATCCCGTAGCCAGGAGAACTCATCAACTCAATCTCTCGTTTCTAACTCTTTTCCTCTGCCTCTCTCTCTCCCTACAGTAAGTTTAATCTGAAGAGAAAGACTTCCTTTCCACACCATCTCAATACATGTTTTTCTAATTTCTCCCTTCAGAAATCCCTTAATGGTTTCTTCGCTGGACCCTGATGAAAACAATGACTTTTAACCCTCCCCTCCCTCCACCGCAGTCGACTTATTTCACTTTCTAAATGATTTCTTACTCCTTCAATCTCTCCACAGCCATTCAGGCCCTGGCCTGGTCTCGTGGCTGCCGCTGCGCATTGTGACAGGCGAAATGAAAGCCCAGAGAAATCTCATCTTCTTATGAACGCTCCGAGGCATTCAGCCCGTCAAAAAAAGAGACTTTCCTCCCGTCGTTCTGAGGCGCCGACAGAAGGAAGGGGAAAAAGTGAGCTGTTATTTGAAGACCATTTGGGGGTTTTCTTTATCCAGAGTTAATCAATGCTGTTCTTTTTTGTGGCTGGGTGGGGAGTTGAAGCAGTTCATTTTGCATACGCTTATCAGACTAGCTATAACTGACATTTTTTTATATTTCATATTCATAAAAAAAAGAACCATATCTGTACCTTGGAGGGTGAGGGAGCTGCATTAATACATCCTATCCTGTTTAATACCAAATGAGTTGTTCATCGTCAATCTCCACCTGGTTGTTTTTAATACCTAGAGAAGCACATCTAATTAAAAATTATTTACTTTCAAAAAGTTTAACCTCAATTCTAATTATACGGATATTGTCAAAGGACCATTTATGTGTGCACCGGGGAGTAGTCTCTATGGATTAAAAGCACGTTCCTGTTGTTGACAACGTCTCTCTCAGTCTTCTACCTCCTCTATTTTAACCAGACAATGTCAACGAGGAGCTGGGTGTGAAAAAAGAACAACTAGCAGACAAACAGTGCTGTCAGGCACCGCTGATTGAAACCTCAAGGTCATGGGAGAGCGAGGCAGAGAAGCAGAGGAACAGGCAGAGAGAGAGAGAGAGAGAGAGAGAGAGAGGGAAACAGAATGAGAGTGAAAGAGAGAGAGGGGAAGAGTGTGAGAGTGAAAGTGTGTAAGAGAGTAGGAGCAGTGGAACAGCAGACACTCTCCAGGGTCTGGCTGTGTAGCTAGTTCTCTGTGTGCTTTTGCGTGCTTGTGTGTGTGGCTAGAAGGCTAGGTGGAGAGATCATATCTCCACTCTGGCCTGGGAACATCTTGGGATCCCCTAGTTAGGGAGCCAGGGCGAGGGAAGTTTGGGGTCCCTTGCTGGAACTGCTATCTCCGCAACCCGACCCTGGATAAGCGGTTGAAGATAGATGGATGGATGGAACTCACCATTGTTATCTCCTCAACACCTTTTTGTTAAGGCTCCCTCATGCTCTCCATCTCCCCAAATCCCACCAACCTTGACCAAACCCTGCTGACTTCACCTCTTTCTCCATCTCCATTCAGGTGTCTTCTGCTCTCTCTTTCTCCATCCCTGCCTCCCATTCCCCAGTCACTCCCTCTCCTCATACTCCCATCCCTCCACCCCCTGCCTCACCTTGTAATTCTCCACTCTTGCTGTAGAGTTCTCTCCTCTGCTCTCTCAGGTAGGCGCTCATGCTGATGGCATGAGAAGATGACTCAAATCTACAACACAAAGGAGATCAAGCTGATAGGTACAAAATACAACAGTACAATACACAGAAGAAAAAACTACGGAAAACAAAAAAACTACAGAAGACCGTAGCCTTGCGGTGAAAGTGCAAGAGAATAATGTAACCTCACGTGCATTTTTGGTCATTTAAGCCTAGTTGAATTTCAGAGCTTAACATCATAAAGACTGTCAAGGTGAATTTGTCTGAACACTTCTCTTACACAGAGGATAATTTGTTCTTTCCAGAGCTTCTGAGAAAATCTCTTATATTTGGAAGGCTGGTTAAGGACTACAGCAGGATGGTTAAGGACTACAGCAGGATGGTTAAGGACTACAGCAGGATGGTTAAGGACTACAGCAGGATGGTTAAGGACTACAGCAGGATGGTTAAGGACTACAGCAGGATGGTTAAGGACTACAGCAGGATGGTTAAGGACTCCAGCAGGATGGTAAGGGACTACAGCAGGATGGTTAAGGACTACAGCAGGATGGTTAAGGACTACAGCAGGATGGTTAAGGACTACAGCAGGATGGTTAAGGACTCCAGCAGGATGGTAAGGGACTACAGCAGGATGGTTAAGGACTACAGCAGGATGGTAAAGGACTACAGCAGGATGGTTAAGGACTACAGCAGGATGGTAAAGGACTACAGCAGGATGGTTAAGGACTACAGCAGGATGGTTAAGGACTACAGCAGGATGGTTAAGGACTACAGCAGGATGGTTAAGGACTCCAGCAGGATGGTAAGGGACTACAGCAGGATGGTTAAGGACTACAGCAGGATGGTTAAGGACTACAGCAGGATGGTTAAGGACTACAGCAGGATGGTTAAGGACTACAGCAGGATGGTTAAGGACTACAGCAGGATGGTTAAGGACTCCAGCAGGATGGTTAAGGACTACAGCATGGAGTAAAGAGTGAGATCCTTACTTGAAGAGGGATTGCTTGGCACGCTGGGGTCTTTTCTTGGCAAAGAAGGCAGCAAACTCGCTGCCGGTGCTGGCATAGGAGAGCTGGGCTGAGGGCTCGGCGGCACTGCGGCTGTTCTTCACATCTAGGTAGTCCATGAGCAAAACCTAGACAACACAGCAGAAGGTCAGTAGGTAGTCCATGAGCAAAACCTAGACAACACAGCAGAAGGTCAGTAGGTAGTCCATGAGCAAAACCTAGACAACACACAGCACAAGGTCAGTAGGTAGTCCATGAGCAAAACCTAGACAACACACAGCACAAGGACAGTAGGTAGTCCATGAGCAGAACCTAGACAACACACAGCACAATAGGTAGTCCATGAGCAGAACCTAGACAACACACAGCACAAGGTCAGTAGCTGGCAGAACAACAACCGCATGATCCGGCTTCAAGCCTCTGACCTGCCCATGTGTCCTTGAGCAAGACCTGAGAACTGCACCTTGACTTCTTGATTTCATCTTGATTTCTTATCAGTACTGATTTGACATCTCACAGATCAACTAGTCTTTTATCATTGACCCAGGATTAGAGAAACTGGTCATCACAACTAATCCTCAATTATGGCCATATTCACATGCTTCCTCCCAATATCTCTGTGCCTTAGAGACTGTATCATAGAGTATTTAGCGTACTAATACTAACTACTGACCATAACGCTCTCACTCATCATTGTATCCGGTATGCTTGTGTTGGCTGGCCTGCCCTGTCCACTCATGAGCTTATTCATTGGTACCCTTTTATCTGTGTTATATACCGTACTGTATATCTGTCTTTATATCTTGTCAGTCAGGATTTCTATTGTCATCTGTCCCTAAAGGTCAGAACTAAATTTGGTTCTGATGAAGTTCCTTCATGTACTCTGCTCCCTCTGATATGGATTGCATAATGAAGCTGAAGGAGCTGGTCTCTCTTGGTGAGTTTAAACTGGTGATGAAGGATCTAGAGGCAAAAACTCATTAAGCAGTGTTTGACTTAATAGGGTTGGCCCATTAGCCTGCTGGTTTGATACTGCCTACTACTACTGCTTTTTGCAGCACTTACAGAGAACATTTTATGTACATTGTTGTATGTTGTTTGTCTTAATGCCACTTTCTTGGCCAGGTCTCCATGGGACTGCCTGGTTAAATAAAGGATAATTAAATAATTAAATGTAACCAGTTCCTTTGTATTTTTAGACCAAAAAAAACATGGGGTAATTTTAGTTTATCCATCAAAAACTATAATTCACATCCATCCCTCGTTTTGGCCCCATCTACAGTTCTACAGCAGATTGTGGTGATAAAAACATTTATTCTCAATAGTAGAATCATAGAATCACATTTACGGTAGTTGTTTTGTAGACGGAAAGCTACATTATACTGCTATTGTAATATCACATTTGATGCAACAGTGGCGAGTATTTGCTGAATGAATATACAGAAACCAGTGGTATTACTACATTACACTGTATCACACTTTATGGCAACAGGTAGTCGACAAAGCCAAACTTCAAAAACTAAACAAGATTCCAACTTTGAGAGAGAAACAGGCCAGTGGCATGATGACTGTCATAAAGAATCCTCCATTTCCCTGATCTGTCTGCATGATCCATGGCGAAATCCATCAACGTCAGATCAGGCTTCATAAAAATCTTATCGACTTCTAACAATAGCTGAGGACAGGCACATTCAAACTGGCCAGACCGAGAAAGTGAACTTCCAATACTCGATCATTCTATTCCATGTTCTCTCTGTCGCTTTCTTCTGCTCTCATTTTTCAAAATCTCTCTGTACATCATCTCTCACATTCCTATTTTTTGTCTCTCCCTCTCTCTCTACCTCACCTCCTCTTTCCCTTTCTCTCTCACCCTTCTTCATTCCACTCTCTGTGTGAATACATATGTTCTAAAATAGCTTCCCATATCTAATAGCTTCATAATTTAGCAGGGCCATTTAGCCAGTGTGCGTCTAATTCTGAGGCGCAGCGCGGGTCAGCCCAGAGAGGGACAGGAGTAATGGCCGAACAGATGGAGATCCATCCCGCCCATAATGATGTAATTAAGGCTGCAGAGAGCACCCCCGTCACGCATGGGAAAGCCTTCACTTGCACAGACACACATCAGTGTTAATTCAAGTGCACAGCACACACATGCACACATATTGTATGAAAGTGCATAACCACACAAAAGGACATAAATGAGACTCAACATAATATGTTGAGTCTATATTATAGAGAAACAAGTACACTATGAAGATTTTGTTCACTCTTTTTTAACAGCATTTAAATAGCAAAACCACACAAAAAACAATAGTCTAGTAAAGTTACACGTTACGTACCCTATTGACTGTAGTGGAACTTAGACTAACAAATCCTCCAATTATTCAATGTGAGAACATTAACACCTGTGCTCACACACACCCAACCCCACATCTCCCAAATTCCTCTCTCCTCTCCTCTCCTCTCCTCACTATAACGATATCTAAAATAATGTGCTGCCTGTGTAGTTTTACTTATGGAGACTTTTCTGAGTTGAAAGTTGACTCCATCTTGTCCTCCTTGTTCTTTGTCTTTTTCTCCTTATGCTTTGGAGTAAGGGCATCAGCGTTTTACACAGCAAGATACGCTTCTTTTTCCATCTTCTTCTCCAAAAGTTCATTGCGGTCCCTCTCAAGAACAGCAAGCTGAACTGCCATGAAGGCTTTTCTCTTTGCCCACTCTCACTTCTTCTCCTCCAGGCCTGCTCCTTGTCCATTTTGGCCCTGACGAGACTGTGTGTGTCTGTGTTTGTGTGTGCGTAGGGCTTTTTTCTTTTTTTTAGACCCCGTTTCGACCAATCGATTGGTCGGAGCTGTGGTCGATTTCTGGTCGACCAGGATAATCTTTGGTCGAGGGCAGCTCTACCATATTCTTGACCAAATACTTAAATATCGATAATGTGACAATATTGGTCCTTTCACAAAATATTTACAGAATGAGATTTTGGATAAATAATCATCGGTAATGTGGATATAAGTCCGTAAAGGCAAATAATAGAACACCTAAAACAGTCTGGTAAGTTCAGAAAATGTTATCACTTTGTAATGCAGCCTTTAAAACCAGGAAAAGACAAATCTTCAACAGAATTTGGGAAGTCTGCTTTTAGTTATTATCGTCCTTGGCCCTGGAATTAGCTCCAGAAAGATGCAAACCTGGATCGCTTCATCCCTCTTGGTACTTTTAAAAGCCTGCTGCAGTCTTTAAAAACGTGTAGCTGTTTTACTTGGGATTGTACACTGTGGAACTTGTATATTTGCATGTATTCCTTGTACTGTAATTAGGGGTTCAAGCCCCGAAGGGGTGCTGGTTTGTTATTCTTGGTATTATTATTATTCTCGTTGTTCATCTGCCTCAACGCAGAGTTGGTAAATGGCAGAGACCTGAAATTTGGCACAATGACAGATATTGGTGGCTGGTTTCTGCTCAAGAAATATTTTTCGAATCGGCCTGAAGGTGGCGCTATAATTAGAGGTTTTACCTTAAAGGCCATAACTTCCACGCCGTTCGTCCGATTTTCAAGCCTTCTTTTTCCACATGATCAGGTGAACCTGCTCTACAAATTTGCCATAAGGAACCTCAAGGTCCATCTGGAAAAATTTTGAGATATTTTGAAAAGTTTGGAAAACACATTTTTGACATCTCATCCTAGACCGTTTGACCGATTTCCACCAAGATCACCAGGAAGCATCTATGGAGCAAGCTCTACAAATTGGCCTTTTTAAACTTTTGAAATCTACTTTCATTTGGAAGATATTAAACGTTAAATTTGTGAGAGGGCGTGGCCTCTCTGCTAAATTGTCATAACTTCATGAGCGATTAACAAATCTTCACGAAACTTGTTGGAGATCTTCGGAGACCATCCCAGACCATGTGTGTCAAATTTTGTGCAATTCGACCAAAAGGGGGCGCCATAAACGCCAGAAATGGCATGGCCTAACACGAAAAAGGCTTCAACTCCGCACCTGTTTGTCCAATGATCGTGAAACTTGGCAGATATATCAAGGAGGATGTCCTAGTCAAAATCAGAAGTTTTGTCATCATTGGTGTAAGCATGTAATAGCGGTAAATCAAGTCCATTCGTATATTCGGTTGCAAACTTCTCAGCATCATCTGGAATGGCATTTCTGACATAATATTTCGAAATTTGACCAAAAGGGGGCGCCGCAGATGTAAAAAGTGGGCGTGGCCTAACACAAAATATGCCGTAACTTCACACCGGTTTGTAACTCCCAGGCTGTTTCTCCAATTTTCAAGCAACTTTTTCCCACATGTTCACCTGAACGTGCTCTACAAATTTGCCTCGAGGACTATTAGGTGTTCAATTTGCGCAAGGCTTGAACCCCTGCCATTGCCGCTTGCGGCTATATTTTTATTTTGTGGTTTTGTGTTGTAACTTCTGTTTGCTGCTTTCTTGGCCAGGGCTCGCTTTTAAAAGAGATGAAAATCTAAATGGGACTCACCCAGTTAAATAAAGGATAAATAAATAAAATTAAATACAATAAATCTAAGATGATATCTAAATTAGTGTCATATCACAATATCGATATAATATTGATATTGATATATTGCCCAGCCCTATGTGTATATATGAATGAATGAATGAATGAATGAATGAAAATTTATTTTGAACGTTAAAAAAGGAAATATACATGTATATACACATACATATAATAAAATAAAATAAAAACACAAAAAAAAACTGTGTTGTAATGAAACTGTGTTGTATATTAAACCTGTTCAGACTTAAAATGGGTTAAATGAGCCTGGGTTCATGGCGTTTGGTCACAAATACTCATGCAAATATCCTACACACACACACACACACACACACACACACACACGAAAACACTCTTTCACAGCAGTCACATGCACACACACTTCCCTCATCACAGTCACTGCTCGAGCCCCCATCACACCCACCCTCCCCAACTGGCAGCACCAGGGCCTCCACTTGCCACTAGCCTCCTGCTGCAGCTAATCCTATCAGTGTATTAATTACTAATGATGAGCTGATGGAGCGGAGCCCCCACTTGCTAGCAAGCTAACGCCCGAGCAGACTTAATGAAATGCCAGCGCTGGGCTGATGAAGGGGCTCCGACCCTACTTAAATTGCATTAGCCCAGAGACAGAGTGAACTTTGGAGGCAATTAACTGGACTGCTAGGACAGAGAGAAAGAGAGAGGGAGAGGGAGAGAGGGAGGATGTGAGACAGAAGGAAGGAAGGAAGGAAGGAAGGGGGAAGAGATAGATGTGGGGGAGAGAAAAAGCAAAAGATTAGAGGTGTGGGGACAGAATACTGAATAGAGTGCCAAAGTCACGCCCTCTTCCGGGTTAGGCATATGGACCAAGGGATGTCATCCGCGATTCCTTTTTCCATAGACATATCGTAAAATGCTTATAAAAAAGTTTTACTTGGCCAAACCAAGCGATTCAGCTATATTTAGAAAGTGAAGCAAAAGAGAGAATATAACATTTCACTGGGACCAAAAGTAAAAAATAAATAAACAAACAAATAAATAAATAAATAAATAAATAAAAGGGGGGGGGGGGATTAATCCAATATTGTTTTAAGTTTGGGCCCGAGTAAAATGTTCTATACCCCATGATTGTAAATATAGCTGGATTGCTTGCTTTGACCAAGTAAAACTATATTTATAAGCATTTTATGAAATGTAGATGGAAAAGTCGGGGGGGCCATACAGGCACAATTGGCCATGTCTGGGGTTGGGAAGCTGGATTCAAGTTATATGTCCAGGTCGCTCCACTAGTGCACTGGTTGGTCAGGGCGCATAGCGCGATCCTCCCATCTGCTATGTCCTCAAGGATCCCTGGGGGTCCCAGGATGCCACTTTGAGAACCACTGCTAATGTTAGTGAGTGTGTTAACTTTTATAAACACTTGTTAATTCTACAGTTCCTGATTAATGCATGTAGTTAGAAAGCATTTAGTTGTTTGTTAAGTATTTTGTGTGAATTCACCTAAAGTGAGTACTATCTATGCCTTACAAAGCATTTACAAATGAGCGTGAAAGGCTAGAACCTAAAATACCATCCCAACAGTACCTCAAGACTTAAAGGTAGGCTTTGCCGAATATCAACCCACTTTGTGTCATTATAATCTCAGTAATATAAACAGATGGGCAGTGTTTACCTTCTCTATGTTTTCCACACAGAGAAATATCCTCTGTCTGGCGCTGCAGAAATTCTGCCCCTGCCAGCTGCAAGTCCTTAACGCTCGTTAAGGCTCTCAATGCAATTCTCTGTGGATGTGCGCATACTTAAAAAATAAAAATAAACAATAACAGCTGCCCTGGAAGCCACCTCGACAGCTTCGAGCAGAGCTTCCACATCTCGCGTCACAACGGAGAGTTTTGGCTGAGAATGAAGTGGGAGCTCTCCCATAGGGTAGACTGAGGGAAGGTAAAGCCTGCCCATCTGCTCATACTACTCACATTGTAAGGATACAAATCTGGTTGAAAAACGGCCCTGGAACCCCCTCAAGATCCCCGGACCCCACTTTTAGAACAACTGCTCTATGCTGCCCTACCTCTACTTGAGGGGTCTCCTACCAGCTTTGGGAACAGCACAAGCCTTTAGAAGAGGTAGATCATCTCACTAACTCTAATTCCAATCAGCAGCCAGAGCTAATAAATCCTTAGCAAAGACATGTTTTCACTGCCATCATCTCAAGGCAGCCCAATTATTCCTTTAGCCATCACAAAGCTGCTGATAAGATGACATTTTGACTAAATATATCTCTATCTCACTGTGAGTGTGCACTGTGTAAACTAATTATAAAGAGCAACAACAGAGAACAATTTCAAAAGTTGAAGCCCTTGTTTGTCAAGAATCACTTTGCTTTAGTTTCTCTAAGTTAGGAGACAGCCAAGTTAAATGATGTCTAGTAATGTGATGCCTAGTAGTAACACAGTAATCAGTTACGAGGGAGTTATCCTCTCCCCTTCTCATAGCTGCACGTGTGCCTTCCAGCACATCATGTCAACCCCCATAGATATTTAAAAAGAGGTATATTTTTGAAACAGTATGTGTTCAGATCACCACTACTCTATGACATGGTTGTGTGCGTGTGTCTCCATCTATACACAGGACGAGCTCCCCTTCCTCCCATCAGGTCAAGAACGTTAAATCTTATTAAAATCACCTTTACTGCAGCAATAGTCCATCTCTCTTTGACAGGGCCTTTGACCTGGTTATATTAGATCTTATTAATGTCACCTCTGTGTGGCCGGGCAGCTCATTAGTGAAGCACACCTCACACAGCGACAAAGAGATACCCACACACACTGTGGGACACTAGCTTCAGTTGAGCCAACACTGGTGGAACCAAGAGAGACTAGTAGGCAGAGAATGAAGAGAAGGAGGGCAGAATGAGTGGAAGTGAGAACGAACAGGTAGAAACAGAAATTAGGCTGAGGCTGGCAATAGAGGACAGGCAGAAAAAGGACAGAAAGAATTGATGGAAAAACAGAGAAAGAGAGAAGGAGAGAGATACATGGGCACATATTGGAAACTGAGCATAGGTAGAAAAGTACTGTAGGCCTACTGTATATAGAATAGAGAAAGAGAGAGCAAGCGAGCTAGAGAGTGAGAGGTCGTCTGTCACAGCCAGCTTAGCGATGATGAGCAGCAGCATTATCACAGCTGCCAAAACAAAGAGCTGCCCCACCCACTCCACCCTCTGCACCCCAGTCACTGCACTCCCAGCCAATGCACACACAGTCACTCACTGCACCCCCCTGTCACTCACTGCACCCCCCAGCCACTCACTGCACCCCCCAGTCACTTCACTGCACCCCCAGTCAGTCACTGCACCCCCAGTCACTGCACCCCCAGTCACTGCACTCCCAGTCACTGCACACCCAGTCACTGCACCCCCAGTCACTCACTGCACCCCCAGTCACTGCACACCCAGTCACTGCACCCCCAGTCACTCACTGCACCCCCAGTGACTGCACACCCAGTCACTGTACCCCCAGTCACTGCACACCCAGTCACTGCACTCCCAGCCACTGCACACTAGGGGTGGGACAAAATATCGATATTTCCACTTGCGATACGTTATCGATACACTGGCACCAAGTATCGATATGTTATTAAAATATGCAGGATTTTTAAACTGGTTCGCCCACAGCCATTTTGATAAACAGAGTCCTAGGGTTGTCAAAAATATTGATACTTAGGTACTTACTCGATAGGCTTCTAAACATTTTTAAACGGATACAATACTCATTTTCTACAGTATCAAGTTTATCGATACCAGCAGCGCTCCCTCTGCCTCCTCCACACACAGCACCGCAGCTGTTAGCCACATTAGCTAATCCCACTACTGCTGCTGTAACCACTTCACCAACACCGGGCTCAAAACGCCAGTGTGAGTGACCAAATGTTTAACTTGTTAACCAGTCGGAGTGACGCTCTTTCCAGTAACATATTGGCTTTGAAATCTGTTAATACATGGACCCGGCTTGTAGATTGCAGCTAAATTTAACGTTAAACGCATTGCCGGTGGAGGTACCCGGATGTAGCAGACAAAGAGTATTGAAGGCAAGAGACGAAGCGTGTGTTGTTGTTTTTTTACAACAGTGCTCCCACATTCATGTTGCAGTGGAACCACTGAGTAGAGGCTGAGGGGAACAATCCAGTCGTCAGTTCTTATCGATTTAAGTTATTTGGTGCAGAATTGTCGAAGTTGCGATTTATAACTGAATCCTGGACATGCAGAGTTGGTGTTTGGGTAGTCTCGGTTTCCAGATTGGTTTGGTGAGCGGCGCCAACAGTACAGTAAAGTAGTGAAACGGATTAAGACTGAGAGCCGAGTCTAGTGTTTGGGCTGTCTTGGGCTACACTCTGAGCATACTGGGGGCAGCAGCTCAGCTTGAGGGAGGCTTTGGAGGGAATTGTCACCCGATACATAAAACATGAACGCGGAACATCCACACCCCCCACTAACTACTTAAGACAACTTAAAAATATATTGTGAATATATGCCATTGTTCTCTTGTTTTAATAATAATAAAATAAAATAAAACTCTTAATGTGTAACTTTTCCTCTGTGGTATCGAAAATGGTATGAGTGAGTGAGTTCATGTCAATTCTGCTAATAAATACATAATACCTGCTTCTTGCCTTTTAAGGGTATTTTTTTCTCTTCAGTAACACAGATATTGTGATGTATCGTAGGTAAAATTTCTTCCAATATATCGATTATCGCAGAATCGCTGTATCGTGATAATATCGTTATCGAGGGCCAAGTATCGTGATCGTATCGTGAGTTACTCCACGATTCCCACCCCTACTGCACACCCAGTCACTGCACTCCCAGTCACTGCACTCCCAGTCACTGCACACCCAGTCACTCACCTCACCCCCCAGTCACTCACTGCACTCCCAGCTACTCACTGCACCCCCAGTCAGTCACTGCACCCCCAGTCAGCCACTGCACCCTCCAGTCAGTCACTGCACCCCCAGTCAGCCACTGCACCCCCAGTCACTCACTGCACCCTCCAGTCAGTCACTGCACCCTCCAGTCACTCACTGCACCCCCAGTCAGTCACTGCACTCCCAGTCACTCACTGCACTCCCAGTCACTCACTGCACCCCCAAGTCACTCACTGCACCCCCAAGTCACTCACTGCACACCCAAGTCAGTCACTGCACCCCCAGTCAGTCACTGCACCCAGAGCCAAGCACCACAGCAAAGATCCACATGTGACACAAACAAATTGAGAGGTCTACAGTACTGCCAATTTGCAGCACTTCTTGAAAGTCATGTTTCTAAATGAAATTGTACTCCACTCAGACAGACATACACGGATACATACAAATACATGCAAACCATAATTATAGCCACATGTTCGATTGAGACATACTGTACATACACAAAAGCCCCATCTCTGTAAAAGCTAGACAAACCAAGTGACTAAAACGAAGGAACAGCACCAGCATCCTGGCAGAGGCACCCTGTGATGCTTATGAATGCAAACACCAAAATAATACTGTACGTTCCTTCCCCATATCAAACACTCCGATTCAACTGAATGAATGCTCCTGTACATCTCTCTTTGTGGCTGTTTCATAGTGAATGGACGATGGATTAGTTGTCAATTATTATCAATGCAAGTCTTTTGCGCAATTTGCGGGGCCTTGACTGAGCCTATCCACCTTATTCCGAGCTGCCATGATGCCTTACGTGAAATATGGGTGCTTCTTCCGGTGTAATCCTCCCAGCCCCCTCCCCCCTCCTCCCAGCCCCCTCCCCCCTCCTCCCAGCCCCCTCCCCCCTCCTCCCAGCCCCCTCCCCCCGTGACGTTGCTGACACAGACACAACATAGCCCGTCTGTAAACGACAGCTGCAGGCGAACGGAGCAAATCATGTCCAGCTTGGCAAAAATCTCGTCGATAAATATCCCAGGTTGTTCAAAGAGCAACAGAAATAGCGGATGTGATAGATAGAATTCCTACATTCCCTCAAATAAGTCGTCAAACAAGTGTTATTTATTGTGACAAGCAACTTTTTTTTCCAGCGTCAGAGTTTTAATGAGGAAATGCACCAGCTGCAGCAATCAGTCACGTTCCAGACTGGACCTTGCACCCATAATTATTTGACAGCACGGCATTCCAAAATAAGGTGGATAGGGCGGACTGGCTCTGAGTGAATCTCTTGCCAGTGGCACAGTGATTCATATCAACAACCCTTGTTAGTTGCTTAATTTCCATTGCATGCCAGACTTGTTTTGTTGAGGAAAGGGTAAGACATTCAATAGTTAATAATGTTGAAGGGTTACATTTTAATGTCTAATGTACGTACAGTAATGGCGCTATGCAGCATCAGTGCACCCCACAGATATTTTAGGTGAGCATCTCTCGCTTTTCCAGGATGTCTTTTCACAGGAAGACACAAACCATGTGCAGGAAACACATCATGTAGCGTAACCACCAGCCTTCTAGATGCTTTAGAGGAGTGGTTCTCCAAGTGGGGTCTGGGGGCCGCCAGGGGTCGAGTGCGTTTACATGCAGACAATAAACAGTTTATTAGCGGATTTCTAGAGTTACCTGATTATTCAAATGGTCATGTAAACAGCATAAACCGATAAGCTTTATCCGTTTATGGTCATAAACGGGTTATGAGAAAACCGATTAACACACCTAGGTTTTTGGCCAATAACCTGTCTTTTGAGTGCATGTATACAGCGTATCAGGTTTCTTGTGGGTTTATACATTTGCGCATGTACAAGTTGCATGTAAAAAGTTGAATTACCACCGCCTTCTGGAGAGAAATCCGACTAATTGACTGAATCATGTAAACCCGGGTTTTTCCTATTGTCGGATTATTAAAGTGCATGTAAACGCAGTAATCAGATTATTGCCATAAACTGATTACTCACAGTTATCAGTTTATTGGTGTGCATGTAAACGCACTCATTGAGGGGGTTCCAGGGGGTTCCCAGCAAAAAGGGTAATTGAGTTAACATTTTAGTTAAATTATTGTTTTGACTTTGACTTTGGTGTATGACTCCCCTCATTAGGTTACAACCAGAAAGGAACAAATGATGGGAGTCAAATGGGCGTCCGTGGCCTAAGTTGTGCCAGTTTAAGGGTCCTTGACATGAGAAAGTTTGAGAACCACTGCTTTAGAGTCATATGACAGAGAGTGGACAGAGAAAGGCCCAGCTCCGCTGATCCCTGGATAAGCCTCTAGGGGTGTAACAATAGGCACATTCGTATTGAACCGTTTAGGTACAGTACAAGGCTTTAGGTTCAATACGCATTGCAAACCGAACTAATTTATCACTGCTGAACAGTGCAAGTCTTCTACAAGGAAAACATGGTCAACTAAAACAGAGATGAAAAAGATGTAAAAAAAAATCACGTGTGTCGGCTCACGAGGTAGCACGTGTGAAACGGAGGCTCGGTCCTTCACACAGCCAACGTGGGTTAGAACTCAACCCGAGCCGCATGTCATCCCCTCTCTCTCCCCACCTTTCCAGTCTGCCTTACTCTCCTATCCAAATAAAGGCAAAAATGCCAAAAAGATCATCTTAATTTTTTATATATATATATATATATATATATTCTATCCCAGCCCATATAGATGCCGCCCTCTCGCCTAAAGAGGAGCGCCACCTTACAATGGAGTCATATGCCAAAGTACCAGATAGAAACAAACTCTTGTCTCTTTGGGTGGAAAAATACTGTAAATTTTTTGCATATTGCTTGAGCTACTTAAAGGGGGACTGACCCCCCCAGATCACATACATTAGGGCTGTTGAAACGAATTTTGATATTCGAATATTATTCGAATTTAATAATTATGAACGAAATTCGATTATTATTATTTTTTTAAAACGAATATTTTTTTATTTTTTTTTAGAACACTAGAACAGTGACAAGTTCTGACAACATACTTGAAGAAAAGAGTGTTAACTGAAGTTGACTGTTGAAGCTGCTATACTGATGTAAACCTACCTGTAGCTCTTAAAATGTATGTTCATTCATTGTTAACTGAAGTTGACTGTTGAAGCTGCTATACTGAATGTAAACATGTAGCTCTTAACACGTTAAGTGCCATAGCCGAGATAATTCGTCTTACATAATCCAACGCTTGAGTGCCAGAGCCGAAATAACTCGTCTTACATAAACATTTTTTTTTTTTGACGGTGGGACATCAATCAACAACTTTTACATCTTCGAGATCACTATTGGAGCAAGAGAATGTGTATAATCTATTTTACCGACCCACTAAGTGTTGACAGTGCTCCCCCAGACGAGCAAAATCAAAGAAAAAACTGCCGCGGGAGCAATTGCCATTCAAGGAAATGGCGAGGCGATTTTACAGTAATCCATTCCACACTTGTCTTGCCCGAGAGCGGCCGCGCAGGCAGCCGCACACAGAGAGCGGAGAGCGATTTGCAAAATAGATTATAGGTGAAACACACTTTGAAACACCTCAGAAAGGCCAGAATCAACATCTGCCCATCGCCCACGCATTCCCCGGCCCATCTTGACTCGCACAAGGAGCGTCCGCACGCAGGCAAGCAGGCAGGCAGGCACGCAGGCAGGCAGGCAGGCAGCAGCAACGCGCTTCTGACACGCCCGCTGTAGAGCCAGGAGGAAGGAGGAGAAGACACACGGAGGGAGGAGTTTGAATGAGAGGGGTGTTTCCTGTTGTTATGGAGGAAATTACTGTTCAAAACTATTGTTTAGAATGTCTGACGGTCTTACTGATGCCAAAAATGAATGGTTAAAGTGACTGTTCTGTCGAATTTCACAAAAAGCCATTTATCTCTGAATAAATTTCCAGACGCTGAAACCATGCTGTACTCAACGGCTAATATCTACATAACTACTAACTCTGCAAACTAACTCTTTTAGACAGAGAAAGCACACATTCTATTAGTTATTTTTAGATGATTGGTGTTCATGAATTCTTAACAGAAAATAATCCTCGGCTCTTGTAAAATGAGCCAGAATCCTCAAAAAAAACCCTGGCACAACTTACCTACAGGATGAAAAAATGGCTGGCACTCAATGTGTTAAGTGCAATACGTGACTGATTTTTTTTTGTTCATGGCTCATTGTTGTTTTGGCAAAGTTTACTTATTTGTTTATTGATAAGGAGCTCAAACAAAGGCTGTGTCTTTTTTTATTATCAATTATTTTATTTTAGCATTTCAGACAGCACCAATACATCACTGATGAATATTAACTAAGCTCTGGTTATCTGACCTATTTTCTAATGCAATGAATGTATGTACATTGTACAAGGAACATGTTTTCTTAAATAAACATCATTGCTGGACTATTTGTGATAAGCCTAATATTATTTTGAATATTCATCCACCATTCACTTTTCCATCTACATTTGGTAAAATGCTTAGAAAAAGTTTTACTTGGTCAAACCCAAAGATTCAGCTATATTTAGAATCAGAACATAACATAAGAGAAGACAACAATTCACTCAGACCAAATTTTTTTATTTT
Source organism: Poromitra crassiceps (assembly GCF_964638095.1). Lineage (NCBI taxonomy): Eukaryota > Metazoa > Chordata > Actinopteri > Beryciformes > Melamphaidae > Poromitra > Poromitra crassiceps. Next base: position 41,899,641 of record NC_139624.1, read on the forward strand.
TTTTATTCAATTAAAAATTAATTAAAATATTCGAATATAATTCGAATATTAAAATGTATAAAGCACTGAAATTCGAATTTGATTATAGAGGGAGATTGACAGCCCTAACATACATGTACCACCGCAACAGCCATATTGGTTAAAAGCTGAAAAAAAGTGTTTTGGGGGTAAGTTCGGTTTGGGACTTTAAGTTCCAAAGTTGCTGACCCAGGTTAAGTTTGCTCAGTGTGCCCTGAGATTTGAATCTGCTTTTTCTTCTGACATTCTTCTAACGTTATGTGGGACAGGCTAACGGGTTGATTATGGTGAAAATGCATGCCCCCATTTTTACTGAAGGTCAGGATAAAAATCCTGCAAAAGCATAGTTCTTAGCAGCTTCTCCAGCATACCTAGATCTTGATCATTTGGCTGGGATGGCTCTGTGCTTCCACTAAAACTTCACAATGTATCTCTGCCCACACGCCAAGATTAGAGACTTGATCGAGAGATGGGAAGGAAGTTTTAATGCACTGAAAATCAATATTCATGGATGCATCTGTGAAAGCGTGGAAGGGGGGCAAAAAGGGGTGGTGTGTAAATATGTGAGAAATGCCAAATGGCACTTCACACCAGATAAGACCGAGCTGGACAGCATTGTGTGTGTGTGTTCTGTGTGTGAATTGGCGCGTGTTTTTTTTTCAAGGGCTCCCATGGCCGTGACAAAGACAATAATTTCCACCACAACTGTTCAATGTATTTCTATCAACCAAGCTCATACTGCACTTGAGTGGTTTGGGTCTGGTCCCAAACTTAAATCAGCCCACTGGGCTCAGTGCTAAGGTCTATTAACCAAGGGGAAAAGCTTCATGTGAGTGTGCCTTTGTTCATCATTATCAGCACTCCCTCTGTCTGTCCTGATGTCAGCCTTTGTGCCGGAAGAAGAGGGTGCCTGTGCTCATCTCCCATTCTCTCCATTAGGGCCCTAACACCCAACAAATCAGCCCAATTAAGGAAGAGCAGCAGTGAATGATTTGCAGGTGAACACTTGTGATTGGATGAACTCAGGAGTCAATTAGCTAAAATGAAAGGATTAAAATATCACTTTATTTTTCCCTTCCTGCTTTTTCTATCCTTTGTTCCCCATCAAGTCATCTTAAAAGCAGCCGAGAGAACAATCACAACGGCTTTATTGAAATCAGTTCTTTGTTTTTCCACTAAATCCCCTGGCTGGTGTCTTGTCGCAAAACTTATTGACCGATAGCCCTTGCTGCTTTCTTGAAGTTGAAGCCAAAAGCGTCCTTGGCCGTCAAAAAAAGGGTTGTGTGTACACCCTGTATTGATCGTGTTCCAGAAACTTCAATAACCTTCCTTTTTCAGACAGAACTTCAGTTACAATCACTCCCTCAGCACCAAACTACCGCCAACCAGTGGGGGTTCCCAGCTTGAGCGTACCACATCTAGTCAGTCTTTTGAAGGCTATCTTGTTGAAGGTGGAAATGACAATGTGCCTGAAACCCATTTTATTCATCGCCGTGTCCTTGCTTTGTCCTCAAGTTGTTTTGATGTCAAAACTTTTTTTTTTTAATAAAGGAGACAGAGGCAATGGGATGGCAATAGTGTTTTTCTGGACACTATCCTTAATAATACAGTTGCTTCTTATGTAATATGTTAGTCAAAGGGATATGAGTTATTCCAGAAGCTAAGATCATATTTAGACTGCACACAAAAACACAAACACAGAAGAGCAACACAGAATGCACAGACCAAAATATACAAAAACTACAAACATTGCAGACATTTGACCTACAGACAATTACGGTCAAACATTAACTGTTTAAATTGTAGATTCACTTAATTTATCATCAAGCTTGCCCTTAGGTTAAAAAACAACTTTATCTGTATCTGAGCCCAATCTGAATGCAATTAATAATCTTTATCTGTTGAACTCAGCATTTCATTTCAACTATAAACATACACTATATCATGATACTGACTGATATTATTATTAAATCGCTTTCAAAAAAGCTCTCTCTAAGCCATATTCCAAACCTGGTATTCTCTTATTGAAAGCTGAGTTATGTAGACGTGATCAAGGCCTGATTATTCCTTCATGCTTTAACACCTGTATCTGCACGGATACAGATGAAATCTGAAGAGTTAAGTTACTGAACTGACCTCATCAGAGGCATTTTTCATAAGTTATAGCCAAAATGACATTCAGAGAGCTAGGTTCTAGGCTGAATCAACATGTAAATGCATTGTCGCATTTACATGGCATCAGCATCTGAGTCTCCTGTGAGTGTAATACTTGAGTGTCCGGCCTGATATATTGCTAGTTGTAGGGGGAGGGGGCTGAGCTCGGAGAGGAGACACTTTCCGACACAGTCGATATGCTAGATTTCACTGCGCTCCAGAGATATGTAAATATGACAGCGCTTTGGAGGGCAGAATAAATGTGACACATTGATTAAAATGTTGGGCGAGAACAACGTGGCAGTCTGTGCTTCATATCTAATTAAAAGAGATCATTGTCTTCTGGCTGCTCCCTGGCACTTCTATTCGGCTCGTTTTCACCAGGTTGATGAGTCGACTCGAGAGAAGGCCCTGCATATTTAAGCCCCTTGTATGCTTATATATTTCTGGCACACACAACACCTCTCTTGTCTTGGTTAACCTATTGGCAAAGAGATGATTCATATTAAGCATAGAGTTGGACTAAGCTATAGGCTCTGGCCTGTATCTGCAAAGAGAGAGAAGGAGCACGCATGTGATAAGGAACATAAAAGAGGGAAAAACGAAAAACTAGAAAGTTCAATTAGAAATGAATGTGGGTTAAAAAAGAAACTGTAATCCCACAAAAACCCTGAAAAATCACAGCCTTGAAGGAGAGAGGACAGTCACCTAAATTTAAACCTTATCATAGTTTTCTTTTCAAAATGGTACTCTTTATTCAGAGCCCACATGAAAAAGGTTTAATCCCTGCTGCTAGCTTTTTAGCTTCTTTTTTTTTCTCTCTTGACATTGTTGATGAAGCAGAAGTTTGAGTATGAGTTATTTGTGATCTAGGGATCAGTTCTTTCAGAAAGCAGATAGTCAGCATCTATCCATATTTTTGAATGCAGATTCAAAGTTTCTTGTCTGGAAGACACTCATTAAAAGTGTGATCTGCACTCTGGTCACACACTTGTGGCGGACATCGGATGTGGCAAGCAGTCACGAAGCAGCCACGAAGCACCGCAGAATGCGCAAATGGTGAGCTAATTAACTAACTAACACGCCTCAACTGAACGCCCGACAAGATCAAAAGGTGATAGGAGTGATAGCACGGTGACACGCCGTGTGAAATACAGATCAATTAACACACTCCCCCTGGATGGTCTTAATGAAGGATGCATAGTGGGGCTTATGAACTGTGATCTTGTATGAACTATGTCCCCCAATTACCTGATGGTGCACTGGTGACTACCTTCTTAATAATGATTCAAAGGAATCTTCTGGGTTATTTTACAGGGCACATAATGTTGTTTTGACTCACATTTTTAAGAACTTCACACTAAACCTGTCAGACTCAAGAGTGAGATTTTCTTTTTTGTGTGATGCTGCTATAGCACATGTTTTGGGGTAGAAAATGAAGTCTATCAAACATTACCGGAGATTGTTGCACATGTCTGTCCACTAGGCCTGCCGCGGTAGTCATGTTACCGGTGGTCAGGCATGCACCGTACAATTATATATTACTTCCCCCCCCCCCCCATGGCACATTAAAATGCCAAGCAGCCACAGATAGTTTTACTCTGAGCCACAGAGCTGAGAGCTTGTGTTGTGAAAAATGTCAAGAAAGAAGAAACTACACATTGTTTCATAATTTCAGCCCAATGTGCTCAAGTCAATTTTGTGTCTACAAAGTAGCAGCAGCGACAGATACACAGCTCACCTGATGCACTAGCTTGATCCGAGAGCAATATAAACAGGTAGAAGTCTGCTAACGTTAACTTCAACACGACGGCAGCGGAATAAATTAACTTTTCATGGCAAAGATAATATCCACGCTCGGTGACTAACTTGACGGCTGCATCATAGCCGTTAAATGAAAAGTCTGACAGTCAGGGCAGCTGAGGAGCTCGTATGATCTTCATGGTGGCAAAAAGCAAGACAGAAGTGGTGTAAGTTTCGAATTTAAATTCAATAGTGTGAATAATCAATAGCTTTATTCACACACGCTCTACAGAGAGACACACTGAAGACGGATTGCGATCTGATTGGCCAAACCACCTCCGGAGGTGGTCAGGGACGCATTGTGACCACATTGAACACAAGTGTAAAGGCATTGAGGCCATTTATACCTGGCGTTAACATGCGTTTTCTGTGATCAGATTGCAATCAGATTGTGTTTTATCACTTGAAATTACAGGTGTAAACACCCCCAAAACGCATTGAAGCAGGATTGCAATCTGATCGGCCAAACCACCTCCATAGGTGGTCAGGGATGCATTGTGTACACATTGAACACAAGTGTAAATGCAATGTGTCCTCTCAATCTGGATACAGCAACTTTATGCGGATTGAGATGACACCCATTTCTGCCATCAGATTGCAATCTGATAGCAGAAAACACATGTTAACGCCAGGTGTAAATGGAATCAGGCTAATGTGGTCAAGTACAATCTGATTGCAATCTGATGGCAGAAAACGCATGTTAATGCCAGGTGTAAATGGCCTGGCCTCAATGTGCCCTCTCAATCCACATACAGCAACTGTATGCGGATTGAGAGGACACCCGTTTTGGGTGATCAGATTGCAATCAGATTGCAATCTGACCACCCAAAAAGCATGCCAACGACAGGTGTAAATGAAATCAGGCTAATGTGGTCAAGCACTATCCGATTGCAATCTGATCACAGAAAACACGTTAACGCCAGGTGTAAATGGCCTCTATGATCCCCAACCCGGCCTTTGTGCCTAAGGTTGTGGGTTCTTGTTCTCCTATCATTCTAGTGGCCTTTACGGCTCCACTATGGGAGCAACCGGCTCAGAGTTTAAGCCCAGTCTGTGCCCTGTGTACTTACATGGACAGGACATGGGGGCTCAGGAAGAGTGATCAGCTGGTCATCTCCTTTGCCAGCCCATTTGGGCAAGCCCATCTCTAAGCAGTGCCTCTCACATTGGGTTGTGGAGACTATTAAGCTTGCTTATACAGGTCAGGGCGCGCAGCCCAGGCCCACTCCTATAAAGGACGGTTCTAGTACCCCTAGCGACAGTGAAAAATGTGCCCAATATGAGGGTATATTGGTATAGATAAAGTATGATGTTTCTGCTTCAGATGAGATCTGCTCCCATAACTCAGTCAACTCACTCATATTATTCATAAAACAGGGGTTCAAGATTCAAGATTCAAGATTCAAGATTTTTATTGTCACTCCATGGTACAAGTACCACGTGTGAAATTCTTGTGCAGTGGACTCCGTTTACGACATAGTACAAATAGGCAACAGCAATAAGTAATAGGCAATAAGAAATAGGCATCAATAAGCAATAAGACAGCAATAAGGCAATAAGAAATAGGCATCTTATAAGCAATAAGACAAGTCGGTGGCTTATACGACAGTGGCATATTCATTGCACATAGGTGCACATGTCATGTGCATACGTTAGACGTGTTCAGACATTCCAAATTCGACGTTTTATACATACATGTGCAAATAGCATGTACCTTATTAAACATACACTTAAATTTACAATTAAACGTTAGGCACCTTATTAAACATACACTTAAATTTACAATTAAACGTTAGGCATCCGTAATAGTAGCAGCTGCAGTACGGTACTGCGGTACGACTACTGCACTATTTGTGCATATTTAGGAGTCTCGTGGCCTGCGGGAAGAAACTGTTCCTCAAGCGATTTGTGCGTGTTTTTGGAACCCTGTATCTCCTCCCTGAGGGTAGCCGGGAGAACAGGCTGTTGTGGGGATGGTTTGTGTCTTTGATGATCTTCAGGGACCTCCTGAGGCACCGCTGGTTATACAGTTCGTGCAGTTCTGGCAACTCGTCTCCTGTTACGTGCTGGGCCGCGCGCCTCACCCTCCGTAGCGCCCTGCGGTCCATGGTGGTACAGTTCCCGTACCAGGCGGTGAAGCAGCCAGTCAGCAGGCTTTCAATGGTGCCTCTGTAGAAGTCCCTGAGGATTTCTTTCCTTAGCCCAAACTTCTTCAGGCGCCTGAGTCCGTGTATTCGCTGTTGGGCCTTTTTGACAACAGTGGCGGTGTGGCCGGCCCAGGTCAGGTCCTGGTGGATGTTGACTCCCAGGTACTTGAAGCTGTCCACCCTTTCCACCACTGTGCCGTTGATGGTGATTGGGGGGTGTGTGCCCCCCCCTCTCCTGTAGTCCACAATGATCTCCTTGGTCTTGGAGACGTTCAGAGAGAGGTGGTTGTCCTGGCACCATTGTTCCAGGACCCTCACCTCCTCTCTGTAGGCCGTCTCGTCGCCCCCCGAGATCAGCCCCACGACTGCTGTGTCGTCTGCAAACTTCACGATGGTGTTTGAAGTTTGAGTCGCCACGCAGTCGTGGGTGTAGAGGTCGTACCAGAAGGGGCTGGAGACGCACCCCTGGGGTGCTCCTATGCTGATGGTCAGCGGGGAGGAGGTGAGGTTGCCCACCCTCACCACCTGGCGGCGGTCTGTCAGGAAGTCCAGGATCCAGTCGCACATCGCTGTGTTTAGTCCCAGGTCCCTGAGTTTGCTTACCAGCCTGGAGGGTACTATGGTGTTGAATGCTGAGCTGTAGTCCACGAACAGCATTCTCACATAGGTGTCCTTCCCCTCCAGGTGGGACAGGGCGGTGTGGAGCACGTGTGCCACTGCATCCGCTGTGCTCCTGTTGGGGCGGTATGCAAACTGCAGCGGGTCGTGGTCCGGGGGGAGTGTGGGACGGATCTTTGATATGACCAGCTTTTCAAGGCACTTGCTGGCTATTGGTGTGAGGGCTATAGGGCGCCAGTCATTGAGGCTGGTCACTTTTTTCTGTTTGGGAATGGGGATGATTGTTGCTGCCTTGAAGCAGGAGGGAACTCGTCGGAGGGAGAGGGACTGGTTGAAGATGTCTGTGTACACGGCTGCCAGCTGGTGGGCGCAGGCCTTGAGGACCCGCCCAGGGATGCCGTCCGGGCCGGCCGCCTTGCGTGGGTTGATACGCAGGAACGACCGGCACACTTCATCCTCAGTGATGGTGAGGGGGCGGTCTGTGGGGGGTGGAGGGTGGGTGGGGTTGGTGGTTAGGTGGGAATGGGGGGGGGTGCGGGTGCTGAGGGGTGGGGGGGAGGAAGGGGGGAGGGGAGGTGATCGGGGGGTGGGGGGGAGGAAGGGGGGTGGGGGGGAGGAAGGGGGGAGGGGAGGTGATTGGGGGGGGGAGAGGAGGAGGGGTGGTGGGGGGGCGGCGAGGGGGAGAGGTGATGGGGGGGAGAGGTGGCAGGGGGGGGAGGAGGGGAGGAGAGGGGTGATGGGGGGGGAGAGGTGGGGGGGGAGGAGAGGAGGGGGGGTGGGGAGGAGGGAGGGGGGGGTGATGGGGGGGAGGAGAGGGGGAGAGGGGGGGGGGGAGGAGGGGAGGCGCTCTGGCAGAGGGGTCGAACCTAGCGTAGAACGCGTTGAGTTCGTCCGGTAGGGTGGGTGACGTGCTGGGGTTCTGTCGTTTCACCTCTTTGAAGTCTGTGGCAGCATGGAGCCCTCTCCACAGGTGTCTGGGGTTGTTAGTGTCCAGTTTTGACTCCAGCTGCCTTCCATAATCTCTACGTGCTATTTTTATAGCGGTCCGGAGGGCATATTGTGCCTGCTTGTATTGGTCAGTTGTGCCAGAGCTGAAGGCGGTGGTCCTGGCGTGAAGGGCAGCCCTGACGTCGCTGTTGACCCAAGGCTTTTGGTTCGGCATTATTTTGACTTTTTTTGTGGGGACTATGTCGTCGGTGCACTTCTTTATGAAGCATGACACCGTATCTGCATACTCGCCCAGGTCTCCTGCAGCTTTGAACTCCTCCCACACCACTTGGTCAAAGCAGTCCCTCAGGATGTCGTCTGATTGGTCTGACCAGCAGTGGGCGGTTCGGAATGCTGGGGGTTGTCTTTTTAGTTTTTGTTTGTACCTGGGCACAAGTAGGATGGAGGCGTGGTCCGATTTGCCGAAAGGGGGGCGAGGGACGGCTTTGTAGCCATGTCGGATGTTTGAGTAACATTTGTCCAGTGTGTTACTGCCTCGCGTGGGGAAGTGAATGTGCTGGTACAATGTGTGCATTCTGCCTCTCAGGTTTGCCCTGTTAAAATCCCCAGTCACCACCAGGGCCATTTCGGGTTGTTTTGTCTCCTGTGCACTGATGGCGCGTTGCAGCTCTTTCAGTGCGACAGTCACGTTCGCTTGTGGAGGAACGTATACACCCATGATGGTGACTGTCGTGAATTCCCTCGGACTCCAGAACGGCACGCATTGTACCATTACATATTCAAGATCTGCTGAGCAGTGTTTCCCAATGTCTGTGGTGTTTACACACCAGTTTTCGTTAATCATAAGACATACGCCCCCTCCCTTCTTCTTACCGGATTGTTCGTTTCTGTCTCCTCTGAATACACTGAATCCTGGTAGCGCGATAGAGTGGTCCGTTGTGTCAGGAGTAAGCCAGGTTTCCGTTAGGCACAAAACATTGCATCGCGCTATGTCTTTTTGGTATTGTGCACGCGCTCTTAGTTCACAAAGTTTATTCTCCAGCGATTGAACATTTGCCAGCAGTATGCTTGGGAGAGGTGGTTTATCCGCGCGCTTCCTCAAGCGGGCGAGAAGCCCCCCTCTCTTCCCCCTCCTCCAGCGTTGTTTTTTGAGTTCAGGAAAATCCGTAAGATCTGGAGCTTGCCAGTTGCTGTTGGGATATATCCGTTCTTTCCTGATTTTGATCAGCGCGTCCCTGTTGTATTTTATTCCGACGCTGATTTCCATGTTATATCCGCTGGTGTCCGTGCCTCCGTTCTCTGCCTCCATGGCGGGGGCGCAGGGCTGTTGTTTGTTGTTGTTTTTTGCGTGCGAGCGGACAAAGCGGGCAGAGCGGGTCCCCGCCGTCGCGGTTTCTTGCAAAGAAAAGTGCGAAGACGCCACTATCTACACTATTCAGTTACACTGTTATATACAATAGATATTTACAAAGCAAGTCGAAGCAACGAAATCAAAACAAAACGCGTTTACACTGGAATACAAGCCTATTTGTCTATGAAGTCACTAGAGCTCCCTAGCGAGTCGCCTTCTCCCGGCGCCATCTTCGCCATCTTCTCTATACATAACCTTAAGTTATAACACTTCATACAGCACCAATACTGCTGATTATCACCCAGTATTTTATGTCTTCAATAAATACATCCATACTGAAATAAACACACAGGAGAAACACCTCCAATAAATACATCCACACTGAAATAAACACACAGGAGAAACACCTCCAACATTTCTGAAGAGCGATTACAACCGCTACACGACTTTGAAACACTCGTTTACATTCTGTGCCTTGCTGGGCTTCAGTGGCACATGGATGTATGGCGTTTCTCAGCCAAGGCCTTGTAACTGGCTGCACCCCCATGTTTCTGTCGGCTCTTGCATCTGTCTGCTAGCATGTCATGTGGAAAGGTCAGCCTGGTTTCTCCACCTCTTAAAGTGGGGGGGGAATAACACTTGCCAAGAGGTGTCAAACATGTGAACTGCATTAAGACAGGTGAGGATTCAAATGATTCAACTCTAAAACGGTAAAAAAAGATGGAACCAAAACATAGGCTTCCAAGCGAGTAAGAACAAGATGGATAAAAAAACATTTAACACATTCACTGCCAGCCGTTTTTTTTTTACTGTAGGTAGCTTCTGCCAAGGTTTTTTTTTGAGGATTCTGGCTCATCTTTCAACAGCCGAGGATTATTTTCTGCTAAGACACAAAATATCTCAAAAGAACTAATAGAATGTGTGCTTTCTCTGTCTAAAAGAGTTAGTTTGTAGAGTTAGTAGTTATGTAGGCAATGGCATTAGCACTTGAATACAGCATGGTTTCAGCGTCTGAAAATTTAAGCTGAGATAAATGCCTTTTTGTGAAATTCGATAGAACAGTCACTTTAACCATTCATTTTTGGCATCAATAAGACGTCAGACATCTAAACAATAGTTTTGAACAGTAATTTCCTCCATAACAGCAGGAAACCCCCCTCTCCTTCAAACTCCTCCCTCCGTGTGTGTTCTCCTCCTGCCTCCCTGGCTCTGCAGCAGGCGTGTCACAAGCGAGTTGCTGCTGCTGCTGCTGCCTGTCTGCTGGCGGCCGCTCTTTGGGCGAGTCTGGATGGGCTCGCTCGTTTCTTGGGGTTTTGGTTGAGAGCTTTGATGAAGCTTTTGCGATTCTGGTCTTATTTATGCTGCGTGTTTCAAAGTGTGTTGCACCCATAATCTATTATGCAAATTTGCAATCCCCCACCGCCAGCTCCCTGCGCGAAAGCGAAAGCGTTTTCGCCAATCCATTTTCATGAGAATGGCTTCCTCACGCGGCTGTTTTTGCTTGGCTTTCTCTCGTCTGGAGAGCACTGTCGCCACTTAGTGGGTCGGTAAAATAGATTATACACATTCAATACCTCCCATATTTTAATAGGAGATGTAAAAGGGGTTGATCGACGTCCCACCGTCAAAAAAAAAAAAAAAAATTTTGGGACGAGATATCTCGTCATTGGCAGTCAACCGTTGGTTTCTGCTTGACGAGATATCTCGTCCACGGCAGTGAACGTGTTAACAAGCTGCAACAGGTTCAGCAGTAAGATGACACACTCCTCAATCCACACAACTGGGCAGCAGCAACATCTAGACAGATCTTCATCATCATGTTAAGTTAGCTTGCAGATGCTCACAGGAAGCTACTTGCCATTTGTCCAAACTTTGCTAACAAGACGGCAACGTATCGTCAAACCCTGTGGGAAATCACTTCTTTGTTCGCGCCTTCACACCAATTATAGAAGTGCAACTTTTAAACTGCATGACCTCTCTATATAATAGAACAGTGAACTACTGCTCACAAAATTCATATTTTGCTGTCTGACAAACCAACGAGAGACGCATGATTAGGGACAAATACTATATTCTGACCAAATGCCCTGCAGGTACATGACTAGGATCCTGTCACTGTGTGGGATGAGATGAGGACAGGCTCAGTACCCAATAAAACTCAACACAGACACTGTGGGAGCAGTAGGAATTTAATTTCTCTCATTGTTGATCTGTGACTCTCCAAGACAGAGTGGGGTGAAGGAAAAGGTTGGAGTGTGGGAGTTGGGAGACAGTAAGAAAGCAAGATAATAAGATGAAGAAGGAAATTACAAGGAGCGAGAGGGCCATGCAGAAGGTATTGGGAGCATGAGGGAGCCAGCAGGAAAGATGCTGAGGAAGGAAGGAGGAAGGGAAATGGAAACGGAAGGTAAGACAGGAAAGAAGAAAGAACAAGCGAGAGATGGGGGAGAAATGGAGAGAGAGAGAGGGCTGGACGGACGGGAGACTTTCATATACGTAGATACAATCGGCCAGGAAATAATAACACGAGTGAGTGAATAAGAAAACCTCATTTCACATAATGAGTATTCTAATCAAGAGATTACATTATCGCACATCGCAAAGACAGGGGAGCATGGAGCCCCTGGCAACTGGGTGGTGGCAGTGGTCACATGCTGGGGAATGGCTTAATGCCTTCCATTACTGCACTGGTACAGCAGAGCTTTTACAGTACATGCCTACACACACAGACACACTCACACACACTGTCTTAAACACTCTATTACCGTACATGCCTACACGCCTACACACAGACACACTCACACACAGACACCGTCTTTATATATTTTTTTCCCCGATATTTTTATCCCATTTTTATCCCCCATTAGTGCTAATTTTTTTTTTTTACGATTTTTTATCCCATTTTTATGCCCCATTAGTGCTAATTTTTCAATTTATTTATCCTGGTTGCTACTCCACCTTCTGCCGATCTGGGGAGAGCCGAAACTGGCTCCATGCTTCCTCCGAGACATGGGCAGTTAGCCAGCCGATTATTTTCACCTGACAGAGGAAGCTTCACCGGTAGGACATAGCACGTGGGAGGTTCACGCTATTCCAACCAGTTCCCCTCCCTCTGAACAGGCGCCCTTAACGACCAGAGGAGGAACCACATTAGCAACCAGGATATTGCATGTTTTGATGAAGGGGTTCCTATATGAAGGAAACCCCCGGGAGGCACGGGGAGAACATGCAAACTCCACACAGAAAGGCCCTTTTGACGACCCCACCCGGGCAGTGGGCACTCAAGGACATGCGGACGGGCACGCATTCCTTCAGCGTTCACAGCGTCTCAGGTGGGAATCGAACCCAGGACCTTCGAGTTGTGAGGCGACAGCGCTTACCACTGCACCACCGTACACACACAGAGACACACTCACACACACCATCTTAAACACTCTATTACAGTACATGCCTACACACAGAAACTCACACACACACACACACACACACACACACACTGTCTTAAACACTCTATTACAGTACATGCCTACACACAGAGACACACTCACACACACACACACACACACTGTCTTAAACACTCTATTACAGTACATGCCTACACACAGAGACACACACACTCACACACACTGTCTTAAACACTCTATTACAGTACATGCCTACACACAGAGACACACTCACACACACTGTCTTAAACACTCTATTACAGTACATGCCTACACACAGAGACACACTCACACACACACACACACTGTCTTAAACACTCAATTACAGTACATCCCTGCACACAGAGACACACACACCGTCTTAAACACTCTATTACAGTACATGCCTACACACAGACACACACTGTCTTAAACACTCTATTACAGTACATGCCTACACACAGAGACACATTCACACACACTGTCTTAAACACTCTATTACAGTACATGCCTACACACAGAGACACACACACCGTCTTAAACACTCTATTACAGTACATGCCTACACACAGACACACACTGTCTTAAACACTCTATTACAGTACATGCCTACACACAGAGACACATTCACACACACTGTCTTAAAGGGCCCATATTTTGCTAATATAATGTATTATTATGTTATTGTTGGCCTCCAGTAGAGTAACTTATTGCATCATTCATAGTTGAAAAAACTCAGTTTATCTTGTACTGGCTCTCACTGCCCCCTTCAGTTCAGCCTCAGTCTGAAACGCTCTGTTTTAGGTCCTGTCCCTTTAAGAACCCCCACCCTCCGGAAAATACTCTAGGAGGGCAGCGCGAGGAGTTTTTGTGTTTGGCCGCGGTACGTGATGCCCTGCTCGGCCAGCCACCGAAGGAAATGTCCCGGCACAGCCCGGGCCGAGCGGAGTTAGGGGATAGATAGCTAGGGGGATGTTGATATATCAATTGATAGCCTTGCTTGTTACGCCCAAGTCACGTTTGTTATCGATGGTCAAATTCGTTTTGACAATTCCTTGCTCGTTTATATAATTGTTTTACAGCTCCCCGCCCTGCCCGAGGAGCTTCACACTATTGTCGTCACATTCAAGCCACAACACAACAGCTAATGTAGCTAGTTAGCTAACTTCCCAAATGCTTGTGACTATAGTGTGCCTCTCCTAGCAAAGGCTACACGGACCAAACCAAAATGAGGACTTGGAGAAGTCAGCAAGTTGGACTAACGTTACAAGTTCTGAAAATGTGTGCCTTCGTCATTCATCGGTTGTTCATGTCTATGAAAGGCAGCTGTGCTGTGGGATTCCGCTAGACATTTTCTCAGACGGCCAGTGCAGCCGGTAACGTTCCAAAATTCCGGCCCTATCGAATATTTACCGGCCACTATTAAAAAAAGGATGTTATAAAATAATTGTTTCCTAAATAAACAAATCAATTTATTTCTCTATAGTCTATTCTTTATAGCCTCTTAGTCGAAGAGACCGATTTCGCAGCAAGAATATTTAATTGGTCGGCACGTCGTTCTCGGTATTGGACGCTTTCGTTATTGAAACAGACAAGATGCATGCATGCTCCTACTATAGCCTATCTATCTGCATTTGCAGACACTCATGAACCAATATCTTCTGGAGATTGCCTTGATGAAAAAACAACGTAGCGTTAGCTAAAAGTAATAAGTGCGATAGTGTCAGTGCAGCGCACAACTTGAATCTCCAGCAATAGGCTACGCACCTTATCTCTCCCACTCCACACCTGGCGGCACCTGCGTCAGCTCTCCTGCACTCGTTATCGGCTCCCATGTGGCTTTATTTGTGGTAAGCATTTTGATTCATCTCCTCATCATACGAGCCATTGATTGATTGATTGATTCGGCCGACGTAGATAAAAAGGCTTTTTACCTCCGCTAAATTGACAGCCTACGTCGGGTCGCTTTCGCTTTTGACGGCGGCAGGCACGCTTCTGTTTATTCCCTGCCGTCTTGCTGGCCTCGGCTGAAGTAGGCTACTTGTTGCATGCAGGGCCGCTGCTGGCCATTTGGGTGCCCTAAGCGTAATTGTTTTGTGGTGCCCCCCCCCCCCCCCCCCCCGCAAAACTTTCAATAACTGTCAAACGAAAGACTGCAAATTCATTAATTATGAACGATACTAGTGTATCTCACATTACATTACATGTGGCAAACAAACAATTGTTAGAATTACTGTACATGTCAGCAAACAAGCGATTGTTAAACTGTACATGCAAGCAGGGGCGGACTGGGATCATAATTCAGGCCGGGCATTAGATACCAAGCAGGCCAGGCCGATACGGGCCGACGTGCGTGCCGGCGTCCGAAGGGCTGTTTGAAGCCAGATTTGGGCCGTTTGAAGCCCGATTTGGGTCGTTTGAAGCCAGATTTGGGCCAGTTGAAGCCAGATTTGGGCCGGTTGAAGACAGATTTGGGCCGTTTGAAGCCCAATTTGGGCCGAGTCCAATTTTACAATGAGATGCACCCACTTTAACCCTGAATAAAGTAATAAAAACACTAGTAAACCAGTAGGCGGCGCCTGGCCTGCTGTTCAGTGAGTGGCCTGACTGAGGGCACCAAAAAAAAAAAAAAAAAAAAAAAAGGGGGGTTTTTTTTTTGGTGCCCTCAGTCACATGATGCCCTACGCAGTCTGCGTACTCTGCGTAATGGGGTGCGGCGGGCCTGGTTGCATGATCTCGATTAAAAAAAGGACTGGCCTAGCAAGGTTTCCTCCTGTGTGTTTCCTCACAGCGGGTCCAGCGCTGGCCGGCGGGACTGATGCTGCTTGTTGTGCGGCTTTTAAACGGCGCTCTACAGTAAAGAAAGCGTCTGCTATATTTTTCTTTTTCACCAACACTCAACATACAGAGGGCGGAAAACATATGATGTAATAAATCTCTATTTAAGTCGTAGCTTATTGACAACATCACTTAGGTTATAGGCCACACAATATTAGGCTATTTTATATAAGGAATTTATTTATCTGGCGTATTTCCAGTCGGCCAATTGAGCCGGCAACCTCTTAATTTACCGGCCCACGGGAACAAATACCGGCTAAAAGCCGGCTATTGCCGGCTAACGGAATCCCTGGTGCTTACAAAAGATACTGTGCATACTAGGATCCACTACAAGTGGTCCATAAATAATCGGCTGGGTGAGTCACTTGTCATTTTTAACTAGGGCTGTGAATCTTCACTGGGCTCACGATTAGATTACGATTCAGAGGGCTACGATTCGATTATAAAACGATTATCGATGCATCTTAAATCGATGCATCACTTTTTTTCCCCAATACATGATTTATTTTTTCTCACATTTTTTTTTCTCACTGTGTGGCTACTTTTAAAATAAAGTGCATTTGGAATTGCATTGTATTATGATCCATAATTAAAATAAACAAATGCATGTACTTCCATTATATTTTATTAATTAATTAATACAAATGCTGCCCTCTGTAACAAGAGTTAGCCACCAGGTGGCAGTCAGGGTTCCAAGAATGCAGGAAAGCCACAGTAAAAGCGGAGAGTGCAGAAGAAGAAGCACAAGTAACAGATTGGAGAGCAATGCATCAAGCTGGAGTTAAAATAACTATTGCAACTATTTTTAGAGGAAACTGGACTAAATAGAAGAATATAGCCAGGATAGTGTTTTAGAAGTCCATTCTGATCCACACTCCATTTGAGAAGGTGGCGATAATGCATCATAAGTTGTTTGCCAACCCCCATCAAACACTAGTAGAAGAAGAAGAAGCACAAGATTCACTGACGTTAAGCTTTACTCACGTTAAGTTGCAATAAAGAACGAGTCAAAACATATCACCTGACTGGGCATCCATCATATAAACATGCATGCTGCCAGAGGCAGAATCTTGATGATGCGACAGGACACAAAATAACAGGCTGGACACCATTCCACCGGAGCTAACACTTGATAAGCAAAAAGTGCTAAAGCTAGCTGCTAGCCGATGACACTACTCTGTCTGCAGACTTAGTCCAGGCATTTTACGCAAATATGTGGGTCAACCTCACACTAATTGCAACAAAACCAAACTCAACTGATTTTGTATCCTCAATATGTCCTCAATGAAGGAAAAAAAGTGTTAAGGAAATGTATGAAGGGAAAGTTTTGAAAATGACCTAAATATGATGGAAGCCTATGGAAGCCTATGGAAGCCTTTTTTTTTTTTTTTTTAATGTGCCATAAATCTCATCACTTATATCCTGTATGTGTTTTTTGCTTCAAGGAGAAAAAATAAATAAATAAAAAAAAAAAAAAAAAAAAATGTTAAAAAATAAATAAATAAACGTTTTTGGTAGCATCATATAGGTAATTTTCAAAATTTTCCCTTCATACATTTCCTTAACACTTTTTTTCCTTCATTGAGGACATATTGAGGATACAAAATCAGTTGAGTTTGGTTTTGTTGCAATTAGTGTGAGGTCAAGTGACATTTTTACTGGACTATCTCTCTCTTGTAGCCTTGCATGCAGGGCGGATGTATCTCCGTAACCGTAAGTCCTAGAGCAGGGCTATTCAACTAAATTGTTCAGGGGGCCACATTGTCAGAAACCTAAGGGGCCGGGGGCCGGACCCCGAGCCATTATATGTACACTTGACACAACCCGCCACCACATTTTCGCAGCCGTGCTGGAACTATTATTAAGTAAGGGGTGCTGTAAGGAATGGAATCTAGCGGGCAGCGTCGAAGAAAATTTTATGTTTTTTGGACTTTTATCCATATTTAGAAGAATATTTAATTTTAAATTAACATTAGGATTATACTGTTGTGATGTCATTATTCAGTATCTTCTCCTTTTCTCACTCACTTTCATGTGTCACCTGCTCTCCCTTTAGTCGTTTTACACTACAACAGACAGCAACACAGGCATAAACACTGAACTTATTATTATTATTATGGAAAACCAGATTATGATGAAAATCAAACACTGTAATGTAACAAACAAGGAAAAATGAAATAAAAAAGCTTCTCCCGGGCCAGTCATAGATCTTTGTCCCCCACCCAAAAAAAAATTATATATATATTTTTTTTTTAAATATCAAACTCTGGCGGGCCGAATAAAAATTCAAACGATGAACAACTTTAAATTGAATCAGCTGGTGTCTGCTATTAACCGAGCAGAGCTGGACCACTCCTGTCCCATATGATTTCAGACAGATCAACACCAAGTTCCCCCTGCCACACCTCTCTGATCCTCTCAGTGGGGGCCTTAATGCAATCGTCAAACAAACACACAAACCTAGAAATAAGATGCCTGGAGTTGGGAGGGCTTAACAAAACCTAAAAAAAAGCATGTTCATTTGGGAGAACTTCAAAATCGTGGATCTTGGATCGGACATAATGTCTAGCTTGTATACTGTATATCTATAAAGATGCGTCTGGAGCAACAGAAATTCCCTCTTCAGAAGGTCAAAGGACGCAAATTGGCCATCAATATACAGGTCTCTGATGGAGACAAGCCCCTTCTCCCTCGGCCTGGCAAATTCTATCTGACCATGAGGGCAAAAAAGAGTGATTAAAACAAATTGGTGTATGAACAGAAACATCTGGTATATTCAAAACCTTCCTAACCTGGTTCAGAATTCTGACTGAGTTTTTCACAACAAAACTCAAACCTTTCAAAATCCCAGCCTCCTCTAGCTTAGAAAACAACATGGCTGGGAAGGAGGACCTGGCGATAGAGTCAACCTCCATTTTTAGCCACAGGGGGGCCCCGTGAGTTAAATTACCAGGAATCCCTTGTCACCAAAACATCAGAGCCCTAACGTTGGCAGCCGGCAAATCCTTTTCAACATGGAAAATGGTCCTACCCCTACCCTAAACCTCCCACTGACCCCCTACATTGAACCATGACTCTCAGAGTCTACAACCTTCCTATCCCTGCCTCTGGCCACGGCTATTGCCGGCGGAAGCATCAAAACACAGGCAGACACCCACAGGCACACACAGACCTGCCCAGACCTCCTGCTTGACCCTACAATTGGAAGTCATTAAGACAGTGTCCATCCATAAAGATAACTTCTACATATGCCTGCAAGCCCTACCTCTCTGCAGTGACAAAGAGCAGATGGCAAGAACCTTAGCAACAGTTGGCAAGGCAGCAATGCTTTTGTAAGAGAGTAGCCAAGATAGGGAGGGGTGTCAAAAACATTTAAGCGGCATACATTAGAGAGACAGAAATAGGCAGACAGAAAATGAAAGACACAGGCTAAGGACTAATGTACACCGCCTCCGGAACAGATGCGGTACGGATGCGGTACGGCTCCGGTACGGCTACCAACAGACCCACACTCATGTAATCTGTCAGACGTATGCGGGATCTGACAAAAATAGAACAGGTGCATAATTTTTCCGTACCGCATGTCTCGCCCATCAATTAACATGGGCGAGAGTCGATCCGGCAGTTTTACCGGATCCGCAACGCAGCCGTAACGCATCTGATGTACATTGCCTGTAAGAGCGAGACAGGCAGAGAGGGAGGGAAGGAGATGGATAGAGAGAGAGAGAAGAAAGAGAGACAGATTCAAAGTCAAGCCAAGGTCAGACTCCTAACTCCTTGGCCATTCACTCAGTACCAACCTGCACCATTCAACTCCTCTCTGCCCTCCCTGAGATTTGCATCTAATCTTTCCTCTCTGCTCATTTCCCTCTATTTATGGCTCTGGTAGTTGGTAGTTGGTCTGGTACTTATTTATGGCTCTGGCAGTTGCAGAAAGTTTGAAATGTGACTTAAAGAGCGTGGTGCAGGTAAAAAAAAAAAAAATACTTACAGTTACGACTCAAGATACTTGAGTCGTACCCCCAAAAAACAAAAACAAAATTAAAACATGCCCCCAGGGCAGAAATATGGAGGAAAAAAGTGCATTATAATGCACGTTAAAAAAAATGCCATCTGTGCAGATAACACCTGTGATGACACTTGCGCTACTGTACTTACGTAATAATAATAATAATATACAGTCAATGTGTACAGCAGAAAACTTTCCAAAACACCAGATGTACGATAATTATCGTATTTGTACGATAATTTACCACCAAAACCAATAGCATTTTGACCCTCTGTCTGGTACGGTAGTTTGACACTGCCCAGAATGCATTTCGGCATTGACGGGAGAAAGAAAAACTCCACTCCATTTCCCCCCCAAAGGCAACTTTTTACTTTCTGTTTAGTTTGGGCTCTATCTATGGTTAATATGGCACTTTATAATTTCAGTAGTCAAACCTAACTAGTAGTAAAAACTAGTTGACCCCCAATATGCAATCGGTTTTTCAAAATAACGGCAAAGATACATTTGGGACCGATCATCTCAGCTCGTGTAAGCCGGCTGCAGTCTGGTCTGAGGCGGATAACTTTATCGTCGGAGACGGACACAACTGGCACTCGCTGGAGCTCAGTGGTGGAGTGGAGAGCAGTTTCAGCTACAGAGGGGAGGAGTTTTAGCTGCAGAGTGGAGGTGATATACTGCAGTGAGGGCCTCTCAACGGGCGGACAGACCGGGACAGACGGTCGGCGTACGGAGGTAATGTTCCGAGGGAACATTTATTGATTATTGTGTATTAAAATCGTCACAGGTGTTATTGCTAGGTTTTTATGTGCACGTGGCAGATGCTTCACAAAACCAGTCTAGATGCAGCTATGTGTAGGGGGGGAAACAAAAAACAAAAGAGAATCCTAATTGCTACATAAAAGTCCCACATATTAATGCAAAGTGGTGTCTAACCTGCATCATGCTCTTTAACATGAAGATGCAGGAAATGGGGCTACTAAATGAGGGAGAGAAGCAGAGCACAGAAAAGAAAAGAGACCAACTAATTTGGACCACCTCCCTTTTTCCTGCCCCTGCGAACACTACAATCTCATTGTACATACGGCAGAGAGATCCATCATTATGTGCATCTGACCGTGACATAACATTACTTTACTCACAATTTCTTTTTATTATTGCCATTGACTGGATATTCATGTGGGACACGAATGACAGCCAGCAACAAGATGCTGGTAAAGCCACTTTGGCAGGTAATCAGTCATCGTTTGGATGTGTTATTATTGGATGTGCTGCTACATTTATATTAGAAAAACTGGTAGAATTTTGGGGGGGGGACTTACCATGCATTGTGGCCTGTAAACATAAAAACAAAAACTATTTGCCCGATTTGAGAGAAACATATCAAGTTTGTATTTATCTTATAAAATCTGATACAAAATATTGATCATATACATTACATAGGTGAGGAATAACTGTTGATACAACTAAACATTAAGCTGTGTGTCCTCTTCAACAGCATCATGCACTCTGACAAAAGTAGCAGTAAACTGAAGAACACAAGCGATGATTCAGAACAATGACAGAGGTTAAAGTCATTAAAATAAGTCTGAGAAAACAAGGAAGCATCACGTAGAGTGAGGCAGAGAGAAACACAAACACACACACAGCGTGCTTTGCGAGCACTGACTGCCACGGGTTTTCCTCAGAGATCTGCCATAGGTCAGCTTAACAGCTGCTCATCTCCTCAACCAATCAGACGGGAGCAGGGAGCAAGAGCCGGGCATAAATACATGCCAATTAAAGAACCTAAAATTAAACCAAGCAATCCAGCTTCCCGTGTCTTTTTCTCTGGCTACTTCTTGCTGACAGATTGAATGCCATCCATCACATCACTGCCAGTTTGTCGGCTGATTAATTTACTGTCTGAGAAGGTGAATTAAACACTGGATTTTAAGCAAAGTGTTGGCTGGAAAATAAATCAAGGACAAACAAATCTCCAGAGCAGAGGATCAAAAAGAAGACGCCTCGGTGTATGCCAGTGAGGGAAGGGAACACAACACAAACAACCAGAGTTCACAATGAGGACGTCAATGGTGAGATTTATAGTAAGGTGAAGTGCTGCCACATGCTCCCATACGGATACTTGTAGCAACGGTAAATCTAATGGACTAAAAGAGAACAATGCAGTTCTTCATGAATATAGGCTCACTTTGTAGGCTACCAGCTTTGCTCACAGAAGGATTCATCTATACGAGTTGACTGATTGAAATGAGCAAGTAGGGCTGGGCAATATGGACCAAAAATCATAGCTCTTTATTTTTAGGCTGAATAACGATGCACATACAGTATCGGTATTTAAGTGGGCTAAATTTGTTACTTGGTGCTTTCACAAAATATCTACAAAAGGTTTTTGATAAATAATCATGAGTAATGTGGATATAATGACTAAGTTTGTATCGTAAGGGCAAATAATAGGACGGCTAGATCAGCTAGAAGAGTCAGGTAAGCTATAGTCTCGCTGGCCAGCCTCCTCTCCCTTCCATCTGAGGAGTCTGGCGCCCCAGGTCTCCATAACTGGGATAAACCCTCCCCTGCTCTACAGCTGCTCTCCCATTGGAGCGACTGCTTCGGTGTCATTGGCTCCGACCATGTCAATCAGAGCGGCTTCCACTCCCTCCTCCCTGTGTGTCGCTGTAAATAGTGCCCTGCCGCCACAGTGAAAACAACAACGCTAACTAGCTAGCAAGCTAACGGCAGAAACCTACACGCTAGCTCTTTGCTACACGCTGAAAACGGCAAATTGGATTGTTGGAAACTATTTTCCAAGGGCACTGCCGCTAAGCGCCGCCCATCACAATCCCACTATGGAGACCTGCAGCGCCAGACTCCTGGAGGCTGGCCAGCGAGACTAGGTAAGCTAAGAAAATTACATCACTTTACTGTAATGCAGCCTTTAAAACCAGGAAAAGACAACACTTACGCCATATCACAATATCCAAATTCTAAGACGATATCACGATATAATATCGATATATTGCCTAGCCCTATGAGAACGTCAACATCTGGTTTGTGTATCCAATTTCCCCGTGGAGATAATTTAAGTTTCATCTTTACTTGATCTTTTTAGTTTTATAGTTAATTCTTTACACTTCCATTTTGTGTGTGCAGCTGTTTGGTACACAGCCATTTGCCACATGCTCTTTCACCACCTTACAGTACCCTGAGCACATACATTCCCTCCCAGTCTAAGTACATCTATCAGCATTGCAAATGTATTGGCTGATATCTGACCTGCAGCACTGTCTGGATCTGATATCTGACCTGCAGCACTGTCTGGATCTGATATCTGACCTGCAGCACTGTCTGGATCTGATATCTGACCTGCAGCACTGTCTGGATCTGATATCTGACCTGCAGCACTGTCTGGATAAAATGTATTGGCTGATATCTGATCTGCAGCACTGTCTGGATCAAAAGTATTGGCCGATATCTGACCTGCAGCACTGTCTGGATCTGATATCTGACCTGCAGCACTGTCTGGATCAAATGTATTGGCTGATATCTGACCTGCAGCACTGTCTGGATCAAATGTATTGGCTGATATCTGACCTGCAGCGCTGTCTGGATCTGATATCTGACCTGCAGCGCTGTCTGGATCTGATAACTGATCTGCAGCACTGTCTGGATCAAATGTATTGGCTGATATCTGACCTGCAGCACTGTCTGGATCAAATGTATTGGCTGATATCTGACCTGCAGCACTGTCTGGATCAAATGTATTGGCTGATATCTGACCTGCAGCACTGTCTGGATCAAAAGTATGGGCTGATATCTGACCTGCAGCACTGTCTGGATCAAATGTATTGGCTGATATCTGACCTGCAGCACTGTCTGGATCAAATGTATTGGCTGATATCTGACCTGCAGCACTGTCTGGATCAAATGTATTGGCTGATATCTGACCTGCAGCACTGTCTGGATCAAAAGTATGGGCTGATATCTGACCTGCAGCACTGTCTGGATCAAATGTATTGGCTGATATCTGACCTGCAACACTGTCTGGATCAAAAGTATGGGCTGATATCTGACATGCAGCACTGTCTGGATCAAATGTATTGGCTGATATCTGACCTGCAGCCCTGTCTGGATCTGATATCTGACCTGCAGCACTGTCTGGATCGGATATCTGACCTGCAGCACTGTCTGGATCAAATGTATTGGCTGATATCTGACCTGCAGCACTGTCTGGATCAAATGTATTGGCTGATATCTGACCTGCAGCACTGTCTGGATCTGATATCTGACCTGCAGCACTGTCTGGATCTGATATCTGACCTGCAGCACTGTCTGGATCAAATGTATTGGCTGATATCTGACCTGCAGCACTGTCTGGATCAAATGTATTGGCTGATATCTGACCTGCAGCACTGTCTGGATCTTGGCAGAGACGTCGGCCTGCTCGTAGAGCTTGATGCCCTCCTCGTGGGCCCCGCCCGGGCACTGCACCACCATCTGCTGCAGGTGGGCCAGCACCACACTGTGAGCCTGGGCCACTGCCTGGAACTTATCAAACAGCAGCTCCAGCAGTTCCAGCAGCAGCCTGCAGAGGGAGCCAGAGTGAGCAGAAAGGGAGGGAGGATGAGGGCAGAAAAGGGAAGGAGGAAAGGAGGGATGGAGGGAGGTTAGAGATAAACGTATATGAGTTGTGAGTCAGAGTGATATTTAATAGAAATAAGAAAATAATATGACACACTTTTTCACTCTCAGGATCCCCAAAGCACCCCCAAATGTATTATTAGTCAATTTCCTTGTATGTGAAAACATACCTTGGCAAATAAAATAATTCTGATTCTGATTTATTTATTGATTAATTTTTTTTTTTAAGGAACATGAATGGAATATTTAGCATGATTCCATGGTCTAATAATTTATCATGATCCAACAGCTAAGGAATAGACCGAACATACTGCAACTCCCCCATTTTAGAAAATAGATAGCTCCTAAAATGAGTCACTTGGCCATGGTTTGCTGCTATACAAATCAGAAAATTAGAATGGGCAAAACGGAGTGGAGTGGTGCCAGGTCGACCAGTTAAACAGAAATGGCTGCCTAGATGGTGTTTGACGCATGGCAGTATCCATGGTTTACTAACGAGGCTGCGACAAACACAAAAAATCCAGTCAGCAGCAGTCATTTGGGTAAAAACAGATCACTTATTGGAAAGAGAATGGAAAGTCATTCAAGGTAACAGGCAAGTCACAAACAGGCAGGTCGCAGCATAGCTGAACATTTCTGATAACTTGGATAATCTGTGATATGTAATGTTAAAGCTAACCTGCAAAGAAAGAGGGAATAACAAATAGATAATTCTACCTAATAAAATCATTACTGATTGTATTTCACATTACCCATTAGATCAGTGGTTCCCAAACTTAGGGTTGTGACCCTGGAATTCAAATAGGGTCGCCTGATTATTATTTAATTTTTTTACACCACACACAATTTGATACTACCGAAGATGATTAGGGTCACTTGCGATTTTTATTTATTTATTTTAAAGTGATCATCTCTAAGATTTCAGCTTTGTTCTCTTGGGTGACACCTATGGCGATGAGTGGAGATTGCATCCAACAGTGTTGGATTATGTGACATTACTAATCTCCACTTACCGGCAGTGTCTGTCTGTCTCTCTCTCTCTGTCCTTTGCGTATCTTGAGAACCGTTGGTCGGATCTACTTCAAACTCGCGGAGTGTGCTTAGCGGCGGGGGACTGAGTGCAGAGCACTGTCTTTGTGTGATTTTGACTGTTATATATTTGAATATTAATACATTTTTGTTCGACATCACTGATAATGTCACAACTTCGCATCACTGATGACATCACAATTGCTCTTATGACATCACTGATGATGTCACAATGCCTATGACATCACTTCCGGGATAAAGATTACAGAGAGAGATTGCCCACTTGCTCTCTTTTATTTATGATGATGATGATGATGATAATAATAATTACAACGATCGATAACATCAGCTACACCAACGTTAGCAGACGTTATTAACAATGGTTAATACTGGAACACATTGTGCAGTGCGTGGCTGTCACAATACACAGAAACGCTTGAACTAGTCGTTGGATCGACAATGTTTTGAGCATCAGCCCGCTACTAGGGATGCACCGATTGCCATTTTCTTGGCCGATTCCGATTTCCGATTTTTGAATAGTCTGACTTGCCGATACCGATTTTTGCCGATTCCGATTTTTTTTTCTAAAAACAACAATTGACAGCTTACACAAACGTTTTTGTAACTTTGTTTAAAAATTAAGATTCATAGAACAATTCTTACATCTAATGGGGATCCAAATAAACAAATAAACAATTCTTATCATTTGCATGAAGTAGGACCTTCTCACTCAAACACATCTCAAAATAAAAGTGTTCCAGGTTAGGCTACTGGACAGAGCTTTTTTGTGCAAATACAATGAATACAAAAATTAAATTAAATCCAATTGCCTATATCCCACAGCTATCATGCATTTACTTTTCCAAAAGAAAACAGGTGCAACAGAACATCAAAATGATCCATGGACAAGGAGTTTATAGACTGGCTCCAGACCAGTCCTCTTGAGTAGAGGGGAAATGAGTTTATGAGTTACAGTAACGATCTTCAGTCTGAATATCAGGCGGAGTTTACACACAGTCCGAAGTTTGGTATGCGTATTTTTATCTGCCATCCGAAAAAATATCGTCACGCACAGAAAACGTTGCACACTTGTGAGTCCGATGCATTTTTATTATTATGTCCGTCGTCCTCATGTCGTTCTATTTGCAATAAGAAACAAATAGTCTCTCCTGTATCCACGTCACGTTACAACATGACTTGACAGGCTGAGGCAGCAGCGCTGATGTGGAATGGAAAAGCAGGTCGGGGAATGGTTATACTGGACACACTCGCCAAGCCGGCTGTGCGCGGTGGCGGGTTGCTGGAGCACCGCTTCCCGGGGAGAGAGAGCAGAGAGAGGGGGGCCAGTGAGGTGAAGCGAGCCGCTCTGACTGGACTCCAGCCGAGCGGGACACGGCCGCACCTCTGTCTCCACGGCTTATTTTCGACTTGCATGTGTGACAAACTGCGAGCTTTGTCTACTTCACTGACGGTGAAAAAAATCCACAACGAGGAAGGTATGCTGGCGTGTGTGGTGTGGTGGCTGGGTGCCTGTCTCGGTGCTTTGGGGTGCGCGCACGTCATGTGAAAATCGGCTCACAGAATCGGCTATTTAGAGTGACCGGAACAGATCACCGATCGAGGCCGATCACGTGAAAATCGGCCATTTCCGGTCACGTGCCGATCGATCGGTGCATCCCTACCCGCTACCAAACGGCTTTGTCCCTGCACTCGACTGTATTCCTTCTACCGAAAACCAGCTGACGATTCGGATTCACGGATGTGGCTGAAGGCTTTAAATCTGAAGAAGCCGCCGAAATACGTTAATGTTTGTTCTCACCACTTTGTGGACAAAAAGCCAACCAAAGAGAATCCTTTCCCTGAACTGTGGCTAGGATACGTGCGGCCTCCTCAGAAAAAGAGACGCAGACTGGAGCGAGGCACTGCTGCTGAATTGCCGGGTAAGCTAGCTCGCTGGGTAGTTATCATGTTGGCAACGATATAGCTGATCATCCATGTTATTATTATTTGGCTACGTTGTGTTGGTTTTGTGTGTTTACTTTGTAGCATTGCCTGGTGTAACGCTAGTTAGCTAGCTAGCACTGCAGAGGCTAGTACTGCAGTGTTGAGCTAATGTTGTGGGCTTGGATCAGCCTCCCCGACGTTCCAGTATTTACCTGTCTGAAAAGTAATGCTTAATGGATAAATATGCTTAGTGTATTGTGGCGATCCAGAGTTTGACATGTCGGTGGCGATTACGACGTCACGTGAAGGCAGCGGACCAGCCAGGGTAGTAGGGAACTTCCGGTCTCGGGCGGGGAGGGAGTCTGGGATTACGAGGAGGCGGACAAGACGTGTGTGTAGCTAGGAGCTGTGTGTGTAGCTAGAAGCTATGAGTGTGAACCAGGAATAAAGACTGTACCAAGTATTGCCTCTTCTCCTCCTCACTTAATGATCCCGGGAGCGGATTATTACATTGGTGTACAGAAGTGTTAACTACGAACTTTGCCGCTCGCCTCGTGCGGTAACATCAAAAAAAGAGGAACGGGGAGACGGACTGTTGCTGCTCGTCGCGGAGGTTCCAGCCAGCTGCAAGCTAATCGGGCTGGATTTCCCTCAAGTAAGTCGGCTGGAGTGCTACAGTGGGCGGGTGAAGAGGCAGCGCGGAGAGAAGTGGAGCGGAACCGAGTGAAGATTAACGCCTTGGAGGATTGACTTGGCGTGAGCGGTTAGCTGAGTGTGCTAACTGCTAAGACATTAGCTGGGTTGCTAACTACTACAAGGCTAGCTGTGCGTGCTAGCTGGAGGCTAGCTGGTGTGCTAGCTGGGGGTTAGCTGGTGTGCTAACTGCTACAAACACCACGTGGAATGGCACACGTTGGTGGACCCTCGTCGTTGGACGGGGGGAGGGAGGAGCTACCGACTCCGGAGTTCAGCGCGGTACTGGCTGGCATGGAGACACGCCTGAAGCAGGAGTTCAGCGCGGTGCTTGCCAGTGTGGAGGCCCGCTTGATGCAGGAGATCAGACGGCTGTTGGAAGCGACGCCTGTCTGGGCAGAGGAGCTTATGAAACGGCTGCAGGAGGTCACGCAGCACGGAGAAAAGCGGACGGAGGAGCCGCAGAAACTGTGTTGGACTTGTGGAGCACAGGGACATCTGGCGAGGTGGTGTCACAGCATTCATTCGGGGCAAACCAGGTACGTGGAGCAACGGTACTGGGGGCGCCCGGGTGTCTGTTGGTCGTGTGGGACGTCTGGACATCTGGCCAGGGAGTGTCCGGAGGCTGTCAGAGGACAGAGGACAGCGGGAGAGGAGAGATGCGCAGGCGGCTGGCAGGTGAGACTCTGTTGGTCGTGTAAGAAGCCTGGACATTTGGCCAGGAACTGCACTGAGTCTGTGGAGGACGAAGGAGGGACACAGGCTGAAGAGAACATTATTCAAGTCGGGGCACTGACGATTGTGTCTCCAGAGGAGAATGTGTGCAGCCGGGGGGAAGAGGTCATTCAGGTCAGGAGAGTGTGGACTGCGTGTCCAGATGGACGGGTGTTGCTAACGCCGGAGGAGCCTAGCTGCTCTGCAACCCCCACGGTAGAGGACATCATCTGCAACGCTGTTACAGTCGGGAGAGCAACGCTCGTGTCTCCGGGTGAGCGAGAGGGGTCAACGCCGGAGGAGCCAGCCCAACCTGACTGCTCCACACCCCCCACAGTTGCTGTGCAGGAAGCCGAGGTGGAGATCGCCGTCGGTTGTGTTCTCCCCGCTGCCCTGAACACGCCACCCCCTGGGGGAGCGGGACGGGAGGACGAGAGCGTGCAAGAAGCGGAGGAAGAGGAGTACTGTTCAGATGTGGACCTGGAGGACGACGACATGGACATCATGGATGTCAAGGAGGACGAGTGGAAACGCAGGCAGGCGGAGGACGCAGACATCGGTCCGGTGGTCGTGTGGGTGGCGGCCGGGCGCCGGCCCATTGTGGAGGAGCTTCGCATGTGTTCCGGGGCCACGAGGGGACTGTGGGAGATGTTTACCGACCTGCATCTGGATGTAGATGGGCTGTTGGAGAGGAGAAGGCACGGGAAAAAACAGTTCCAGAGGGTTGTACCCAGCTGCCTGGGGGGGTTGGTGTTACTGTGGGCGCACAGGGGCCGCAGCGGTCAGGGGCATCGGGGGTCTGAAGAGACACTCTACCGTGTTCGTGCACTTTTCTACTGGAACAAACACAAGGAGGACGTGCGGAGCTACTGCAGTGCGTGTGATGGCTGTGGAGCACAGAAAAGGGACCGAAGAGAGTCACCCTGCGAAGGACTAACCCCACTGGGGGTTGGGAGGGACTAGAGTGCTTCAGATGGGACAGAAGCTTTGAAAGGGGGGATGGAAATGGTGGTGGTTTAAATGAATGGAAATGGTGTAGAATTTAAATGAATGGGAAAAGAGAAACGAAATAGTTGAAATGTGAGTGAAAATGAGTGTAAAAGGAAAGGGGGAAAATGTCAATGATGTAGAATTTAAATGAATGGAAAAAAAGAAAAGAAAAGACTGTTGTGGGGAATGAGAATTTAATGTGGGGATGAAAAAAAGATATTGGGGAAAAGTGTTGATGTGTTGGTGTGTTTTGGTACAGGGGATGTGTGTGGGTTGTGGGTGCCAGCGTGGAAGCTGGCTCTTGTTGAGAGGGGATAATGTGGCGATCCAGAGTTTGACATGTCGGTGGCGATTACGACGTCACGTGAAGGCAGCGGACCAGCCAGGGTAGTAGGGAACTTCCGGTCTCGGGCGGGGAGGGAGTCTGGGATTACGAGGAGGCGGACAAGACGTGTGTGTAGCTAGGAGCTGTGTGTGTAGCTAGAAGCTATGAGTGTGAACCAGGAATAAAGACTGTACCAAGTATTGCCTCTTCTCCTCCTCACTTAATGATCCCGGGAGCGGATTATTACAGTATATACAGCCAAGTTCCATCCATTCAGATTAACAAATCATCAATTTGCAGGGAAACTGCTGGTGTTCTCCAGAGCCCACGTTGTTAGTACAAATTACAGGCTAATGTTAGCTTGCCAGGCTGTTGCTAGAAACACAACAAAGTTCCATCCCTGATCACATTTACATTTAGAGCCTTATTCTCTCTCCTCTCTCTTTCAGGTACCGCGATGCTCAGACCCAGTGGGAAGACCCAACACAGGCTGACCATAGCTATGCCTATACGTCAACAAAGGCAGTCATGCTCAATAAAGCTACGCAGTGTGGGGCAGAAATCCAATCTACTGTGGCTAGCACCATGCTCCTTACTGATGACAACTCACTGCTATTCACGGGAGTGCACCTGTTGTGGTTTTTCGAATTGGTGTCTGCATTAATGCCGTTCAGTCAGCCCTCATTTGCCCTTCCTGTTGTTGACCAAATCTTGATGACCTTAATGAAGCTAAAACTAAATCTTGTCCTAGGAGATATTTCTCATCGCTTCAATGTGTCTACCAGCATGGCAAGCAAAGTTATTTCTCACTGGATTGATGTGATGGGTGAACAGTTTAAATACTTTATCCCCTGGCTTCCAAGAGAAACCATCCAGGCCACCATGCCAGTTTCATTTAAACAAAACTACCCTCGAACCACCTGTGTCATTGATTGTGCAGAAACTGCTATTCAGAGGGCAACAAACCTTGACACCAGGAGTTCCACTTTCAGCCACTACAAAGGAACCAACATGGCTAAATATCTAGTTGCTGTTGCTCCCAATGGGCTGTTCATGTTTATATCTAATGCATATGTAGGCAGAAGCAGCGATAAGTACATCACAATGGACAGTGGGTTTCTGGAGCACTTGAGGCCAGGTGATGAGGTAATGGCTGACCGCGGATTCACAATTCGAGACCTGCTGCATGAAAGAAAGTTCAGGTTGAATATCCCTGCATTCACCAACAAACGTGGACAATTGACAAATGAGGAGGTGACACGCACCAGACGAGTGGCCAATGTGCGCATCCATGTAGAGCGAGCAATAAGAAGGCTCAAAGTGTTCAAGATTTTGTCCCAAACTGTCCCCATCTCCATGACACCAAGAATGTTTAGGAAGGAGCGCTTCCTGGACTCAAAAAGTGTGTTTGTTTGAGGTGCTCTTTGGATAGGGTTACAAATAGAGTTGAAAAAAACAAAAAACTCCAAGGCACTCTCCTTTAAAAAAGTTAAAATGCCTTTATTTACATGGCAATGTCATATTAGACTTTACAAATCAACTTCGACGTGTTTCGGCATCTAGCCTTCTTCAGGAAGTGAATAATCAAGCAGATCTCCTGCCCCACCCGGTCTTTATGTAGAGGTGTTGAGCCAATGGGAGACTGCCACAGAAGGTGCTGTTGGTTAGAGGGTGTACAAATACACAAATTCCAATAGATGGCAGCATTCTGGCCTACATTATGTCAAAAACATACAAACACTACACAAACAACACAATGGTTTTGGGCCAACAATGTTGAGCAGAAACTGAATAAATAAAACAACCACATGAATAAATCACAATAGTAATACCTTTACATCCTGACGATGTTTACAAATCAAAACATAATCAATGTTTACAAAAAAACAGTGAAATCTAGGTCCTCATTAAGGCCTGGGTGTTTAGTGGCCTGTAGTTTGTCAATCCAAAAGGTTTCACGTTGGTTCAGTTTCCTTTGCCTGTCACCTTTTCGGATAGACGATGGGATGTGGTCAATGCCAAAAGCCTGTAATGTAGATGGATTGCTGTTGTGGAACTCCAGATAATGTCTAGCTATAGGGTATTTTAAATTCCCTGTACGAATCGCATAATCATGCTCTGCTAGTCTGTCCTGTAACCGTCTTTTGGTTCTTCCAATGTAAAACACTTTGCAAATAGGGCATTCTAGCCTGTAAATAACAAAGGAGGTTTTACAATTGATGAAGTGATTGATTGTGAATTTGTTCTGAGATGTAAAATCTACAAATGTCTTGGTCTGTATGACATTTTTGCAGCGGTTACAATGGCCACATTTGTAGGAGCCCTTAGGTTTTGGACCCAACCATGTTTGTTGGGTATTTGGTTGAAGATGGCTGTGTACCAGTTTATCCTGTAAAGTTGGGCATCTTCTGAAACTAATTAGTGGTGGCTCAGGGAAGACCTGACTGAGCATATCATCGCACTGTATAATACTCCAATTTCTATTTATAATCCGTTTGATGTTTTCTGCCTCTGTACTGTATGTTGTGACAAACACCACTCTCTCTTTTGTTTGTGTAGGGACATTTCTTTGTAGTAAAGATTGTCTGTCTAGGTGTTTGGCTCTAGTGTAGGCTTTCTCAAGGGTAGTGTTACTATAGCCTCGTTTTTGAAAGCGTAACACCATTTCCTTTGATTTGGTCTCAAAATCCTTTTCCTGGTCACAGATTCTCCTCACTCGTTGAAACTGGCCATAAGGTACATTGTCCTTGAGCCATTTGGGATGGAAGCTATTTGCATGCAGTATAGTATTCCTGTCTGTTGGTTTTCTAAATACAGATGTATGTAGGGAACCCTGATTGTCTTTAAAGATCGTGAGATCTAAAAAATGTATTCTCTCCTTACTGTAATCTAGAGACAGCTTAATGTTGGGGTTGATACTGTTTAAAAAGACATGGAAATCTTGTAGCTCAGTTTCTGACCCAGACCAAATCAAACAGACATCATCAATGTAACGTCCCCACCAGATAATGTGCTTAAGAAAGATATTTCTTTCGTTATTAAACACAAAGTCTTCTTCCCATTTACCCAGGTATAGACCTG
The DNA here is from genome assembly GCF_964638095.1 of Poromitra crassiceps. Classification (NCBI taxonomy): domain Eukaryota; kingdom Metazoa; phylum Chordata; class Actinopteri; order Beryciformes; family Melamphaidae; genus Poromitra; species Poromitra crassiceps. Next base: position 41,932,360 of record NC_139624.1, read on the forward strand.
CATAAGATGGACTATAACAAGCCCCCATAGCACATCCTTTTGTTTGTTTGAATACTTTGTCCTGAAAAATGAAAATGTTATTAGTCAACGTCCATTCTGTCAGTGACAGTAAGAAATCATTTGGTGGCATTTCAGATTCTGGTCGTGCACTTAAAAAGTGTCTGAGTGCTGCTAAGCCCTGTTTGTGCTCTATGGTTGTGTATAGTGATTCCACATCCATAGTCGCTAGAAAAGTCTCTGGGCCTATGTTTTCCAGTTGCTTGATCTTGTTGAGCACATCAGTAGTGTCCTGCACATAGGCCGGAAGAGAAGGTAGAAAAGGTTTGATGAAATAATCAATATACTTTGACACTGGTTCAGTCAGACTTTCATTGCCTGATATCACAGGTCGGCCTGGGGGATTAACCACACACTTGTGTATTTTTGGAAGCATGTAGAAGGAAGCCATACGTGGATTTTCATTATATAGGAATTTTAGTTCAGCTTCCGAAATCCAACTATTTTCTTTTGCCTCTATGAGAATCTCTTGTAGTTCTGTTTTGAGAGACTCAGTTGGATTATATGTCAGAGGTTGATAAAATGTAGTATTATTTAGTTGACGATAAGCCTCTTTAACATATATATCCTTTCCCCAAACTACAATTGCACCCCCCTTGTCTGCTTTCTTAATGACAATTTCATCATCTTTTGACAATGCCTCCAAGGTACTTTTTTCTTTATGGGTAAGGTTACAATATTTGGGTGCCCTTTTGTTCTTGAATAAGTTCTCAATATCAAAATTTACTTTCTTTGCAAATGTATTTAATGAAGCACTTTGGATCAAAGGGCAAAAAGTGGATTTTGGTTTGAAATGCCGTTTCTGGTTCGGAGAGGCAGACTGTCCAGAGTCTACTGAGTTTGTAGATGCTGTAGGGTTTTGCTTGTACCAAGCCTTGAGGTGTAAATTCCTATAGAAACGAAACAGGTCAATCTTTGTATCAAATTCTTTTGCAGAGTGGGTAGGTGCAAAAGATAGTCCTTTGGAGAGAACTTGCAAACTCTCCTCAGATAGGGGTTTACCAGAGATGTTGATCACAGCCTGTTGCTGGTTCCGCTCCTGCTCCTTGTTTGTATGGGTTGATAGTTTCTTTCTCCCCCTTCGTGTCCTCCTCTTCCTCTGCCTCTGTCTTGTCTCGGTCCACGTCCCCCTCCATGACACCAAGGTTGGACAAAATTCTAACAATCTGTGCCGCCCTAGTTAACCTTAGGGGGGACCTCATACGGCCGCCAAAAGAGCCTTAGATATATGCACACATGATGCATCCATCTCAAGTTGCAGCAACTAGATTGTGTGACTCAATGTGAAGGGACTCAATGATGACTTCTCATTTCAACCTTTCTTATGAATAGACATGTCTTTTGTTTTTGGATTATGTAAACATGTATTTTTGCTATGTAATCATGTTATTTTGTTTTTTTATTCTGCTGCTGCTGATATTCTGTTTTACTTTGTTGCTGAATAGACTGTTTTTTTACTTAAAGGAGAATTTCGTTTTTTTTTAACCTGGACCCATCTCCTGGCAATAATTATGATTTGGCCACTCACCAAGCTATGTCCGCGGCGTTTCTGGCCATCCTAGCGTTGTTTTGAGATCAATAGCGTCCAAGTCAGTTGTAAAATGGAGCTGATTTGGGGCCAAGTGTGTACATTGCCCATGGGTTTCACGTCACTGTTCTTTGCAGTCAGTGCTTCAGTGAGCGACTTGTTCTTCCCTAGAACAGGAGGAGTCCAACAGCACGTCCGTGTTGAGGACTCCATCAGGACATGCTGCAAGCCATGGCTCCCCCGGGCAGACCACCAAACCTTTGGTTTCGATGCTGTAGCCCTTGTCCTGCAGCACCTGCCTGGCTTGTTCCTCACCCTCCACCCCTTGGCAGGTTGCAGCATTGCCACGGAAGGTTGGGTGTAGATGCTCTGCCATGAACTTATCAGGTGCCGTGGTGGAGCGCATAGGCACCCTTTTTGCTGTGCTTGCTGTAATGCGCACCCTCCGCATATCATGCCACAGCTGTTCTTGGCTCTGAGCTTTCGTGTGCCGCTCAATCTCCACCAACTGGGCTGGTGACATGTCTATGAATTCTGTGTAGAAGGCTCTGCACTTGACGCAGGCGAGCGGTGTGTTATGCTGCTCATCATGGGGGAGAAGCAACGGAGATGGTGTTTTCTCCACAGTAGGAGCGGATGGAACAGCATTGAAGCATTGCTGCAGGAGCCCATGGTGTGGGGAAGTAAAAACTGCAGCCATAGGTGAGGCAAGCACACTCTTCCTCCACTCCTCATGCGTCATGAAGACCTTGGCTGGAGCTGGGTTTGGAGCACCTGAAGATGAGCTTGATGTAGACGGTGACTTGTGCAATTTATGGCGGGTGTGGCGTTTGAATGACATGTCCTTCATTCTGTGCTGTCCAGCATTTCTTTTTGCTCCACTGTTCCACAGGTTCTGTCCATCTGTGCAGGCAAGCCCTGTTTTTCCCTGTCGCACAGCATTTTCCACCTACTGTACAGGAGTACAAGAAAACACAAACACATCAGCAGGGGCTTAAATTGGCTATTGTCAATATTTGCCCTAGTAACACAAAACCAATAGTTTATTGTGATGTCTTGCTCTATAAAATAAAACTACAAATGGTAGGCTAACTTAGTTTGGTTGACTTTGATTATTTTCATCCAACTAATATTTTGGAACAAGAAGTACAAGTGTACAGTACACATCTGTGACACTTAAATAGGCTATGTAACTATATTCTATTTCATTCTATTTAGTGTTTATTTCATGTTATTATACATTCCTATATAGCCTAACCCTAATTCATATAATGTATAACATGATATAAACACAGAGATGTTTATATGTTTTTTCACAATCTAAGTGTAAGCAGAAGCATGGCTCCTTTCCCCTCGGTGATCAGTAAACAACAACAGAGGTAAACTCTGTATTTACCACTAGACCCCAAAGTGGCCTATCTGGTTTGGTGTTGTAGGATTGTGAGAATTTTGTTTTCTATGGTTTTCTCGTAATATTCATTCACAACGGGAGATAGCCTGACTGTGGGTAATTTGATGAAATACATAGCGTTACAACATACCTTCCAAAGGATTGCAGCAGCGTGGCTGCACGATCGACCTGGCCCAGCTACACAACTGCACCCCGCGGTCTCCACGTCTCCTGCCTCGGTCACCACCACCCACGCGTTGTGCCATAAATTGTTGAGACACTGGCTTGGTTCAACACTTGCCTTCAAGTAAACAAAGCCGTCGTGTTTGTACATGAGCACACGACCTACTTTGTTGCTGTGGAGATACTGGTACGCCTCGGAGCCTTTGAGATTGTTCATCGCGTTGCCGTCCACCGCCATTGATTCCTCAAAATACGCTATAATCCTGCCTGTAGTTACGTTCGGCCATTTATACATATTATCTTCCCATGTGTCCACTGTCAACGGGTGTGGGATAGACACTCTTTCGTTAGATAGGAGACTCTGGGGGGTGCCCACGGGGTGGTGAATGGGGGAACGGGCACTGCACTAGTGTCACATCATCATGTCATTATATACTGCAAAGACTTCCATCAATGGACCATAGCCTCAATCAACATTGTGAGTGTGAGTCATAATTATTATTTTTTAATTTAGATTAAAATCTTTGATATTATAACTTTAAATCAGGATTCTGAGAATAAAGTCAGAATTCTGAGATTAAAGTCAGAATTCCGAGTTACTGTCAGAATTTTGAGGAAAAAAAGTTAGTTTTGAGATTAAAGTCAGAATTCTCAGATTATAGTCAGAATTCTGTGGGGAAAAAGAAGCATACTATGTGACATCACTGACAATGTCACTGATGATATTATCGATGGTGTACCGGAATTTGAATGTCTCGGGTCCCTAGATTTTTGCGACATCAAAGTAGGGTCACGAGCCAGAAAAGGTTGCATTAGATGTTGCAGTTCCAGGATTTTATTCACACTGTCCTATTCAGCAGATACTCACATCTGCCTAGCCTGCCATCACAATCCAGCAGAGGACTTGGCTTGGCTACTGGATTATGGCAACAGTGCACCGGCCCACTTGGACTCAACAGAACAGCTTTCTCATTAGTTTTAAATGACACTGGCTGAAGGAAAAAGCACAGCCAGAACCGAACTGACCTTCCGCTTGATCCGAGTGCTATGTTCTATATTGACCACTCACAGTTGCCTCATCTATGCTAATGCTCTCACATGGATCCTGCTTTTCAGTCTCGCACTTTAGTGCCAGTTTCAATGACACAAGGACAAAGCTTTCAAAGCAAAGAGGGAAAGTAAAGAGGGAATACAGCTGTGTCTGAATGAGTATTCGGTGAGTGTGCACTTTATTTTAGTAAAGGTACTAGAGTTAATATCAGCACACTTGTCATCAAGTATATACAAATTGTTTGTCTAACCTTTAATACGCTCCTCTGCCCTTTTTTTATAGTTTTTGGGGCATATCTGCTTTATTGGAGTAAATACAAGTCAGAGAAAGGGGATCAAATGCAGCAAAGGACAAGCCGGATCTGAACCCATGCTGCTGCGAACAGGATTTAGCCTTGATTCATCAATATGTACTGCAGCTTTCTCCAGCAGTCACAAGGTGTCCCTGAACTCGTTTGCAAGCAGTAAGAAATTTGATTGAAACCAAACATCGCAACATATTTGTTGTTAAATACACACGCTAAATTGTTTTCTCTTCACCTGCAGTTGAGTAAACAAAACAAAATGGAACCTTTACCAGGCATGTGAGAAGACCCACCTAAACAGTTAGGGATATTGGCACTGCAGGTTGAAGTCCCTGACGCACCACAGCCAGCTGTTTCTCACAACAATTAACAGCATCTGTGGAAGTGTGCAGGTCCTCCAGGAGTGACAGAACATCTGGAGCAGGTTTGTTTTCAGGCAGCTAGAGAAGTTATATACACTGCAAGGATTGAAACGATTCTTATCTGAAGTTGAGAATAATGGGGAAAGGAAATGCATCGCATCGCAGTGTCAGCAAATGTGGATTTATAGACATATCTCCTTTCTTTGGCAGCTGAAAGGTTTTCTTGGGTTTACAACATACTGCATGCCTGATCATGAGGGACTACACTTTTATTTCTATCCGATACTTCAATTCAGACATCTAATTTCACCCCAGGAATGAAGCCATACACACTCGACACCTAGGCACTAGAGGTATGTGAGCTACATCTGCTACAGCATAACTGCTTGAAATTGGAACAAGTCCCCTTGGTCTACAGACATACTCATAATATTAATAACCTATTATAACCTATAATATTATAACCACTGGCTTTCTATTGACGTAGAACAGCTTATGCTTAAACTTTGAATATCAATTCAATTAATCAATTCAATGATATATAACGCACCTAGAGGAGGAACTGGTGATGTTCAAAATCTGAACCTATGGGGTCCAGAGTTGGTGCCTCTAGTACCCCTCCTAAGAAAGAAACATGAGGCAAGTTGACTACTCACCTACCTGTATAAAAAAAATCAGAAACTGGAAATATTTGGTTTAAATAGTCTGTAGTGCTATCCAGAATAAGGCTCAGGTTCCAAGCCATCACAGATATGGCTGCATAAAACCATCTGAGCGTGTGCCTCATCATCATACTAACTAATTACCACCTATTTAAAGGTTGCATGGAAAGAAAGCATGTTAAGGTTTTGGTAGGTGGCCAGGGTTTCTTGGCAAGGCATGAGGATAAGGTAGAGGGGAGATGGATGTTCCACTAGGGGGCATTTTGGTTGGCTGTCTGTCACTACACTGGCGGTAGCAGAGAGTAAATGTTATTAATGGAGAGAAAAGGGGCCACAAATCACTATGAGCTATAACTGGCTGAATGGAAGATGTTGGCGAGGTGGAGAGAGGAGCTGTGAAATGCCACAGAGCGAGCCTCAAACAGCCTGAGCGAGTGAAACGATACCTCACTCTGTCTCTCGCATAATAAACACAGAGGAGGACTCCATCCATATAACAGCAGTCAATCCAAACAAAGTTACCGTCCACCAACCTTCACATACTGTATGGACTCAAACACACAAGTTCACACACACATGCGTGCGTGCGTGCAGTCGTGCACACACACTTCACACAATTTACTGCTCTGACCTTGTCACCTGTGCTTTTGTGTTGGATCTCTAATGTAAGTGAGGACAGCCAGGTTCTCCTCATTATCTCCCAGTGGAGGCCATCCTAATCCATCTCCTCTGTTCTTTGGAGCCCTAGACCTCATTCCCCCTCAGGACCCAAGCTGACACACACCTGGCTGATGAACAGTAGGGAGAGAGAGGATGGAGCTTGCACGTGGTCAAAAAGTCTGACTGACTGTGTGTGTGTGTGTGTGTGTGTGTGTGTGTGTGTGAGAGTGTGTGTGTGTGAGTGTGTGTGTGTGTGTGTGTGTGTGTGTGTGTGTGTGTGTGTGTGTGTGTGTGTGTGTGTGTGTGTGTGTGTGTGTGTGTGTGTGTGTGTGTGTGTGTGTGTGTGTGTGTGTGAGAGAGTGTGTGAGTGGGTTTGTTTCATTTTGGGATTATGGTTGGTGGACCTGAGAACTCCTGGTTCAACTATTATTCCTAGTGTTTGTGTTAGGGCGCTTTCACACCTACCTCGTTTGGTCCAGACTTTCGGACTTTCCAGTTTGATCCGAACCAAAATGACAGGTGTGAAACCTCCCACGGACCATGGTGCGGACCAAAGACTGAGTCTTTGATCCGACCAAAGAGGTGGTCTCGGTCCGGACCAAGCTGGACCAAGGTTCGCTTCCTGTGCAGTGTGAAAGCATTTTATTGGAAGGTTCGCACTATCGGACCAATTACCGGAAGCTACAGCTGACTCGTCACTCATCACGTTGCCAGAAAGGCTCGCAGGATGGCTTGCAGTCTTTGTCTCCTTGCCTGTCTGCGTTGGTACAATTTGCGCACAACAAGGGTGTGCATTTGGCGAATTCGAACTGTAAAATCTACTTTCCCGTGTGGTGTGTGAGTCAAGGATCACACACTTGTGAACAGATTGCTAGTTTTAATAAAGTGAGTTGCGGACCAGATACATTGGCATGTAATCATGAACTGGCTATACGCTACTGGTACTCGGACACCAGCTGGGGCTAGAGGCACGCTGATAGGCTTAGCTTGTAAACACTACGGTGGCTCACAGTAGACAAACATCGTGACATGCGATTATCAAATCATCTACACGAACTAATCTCGAGTATTGCGAGTGAAGTTGGTGTTGCTGGTAGCAATGACATAATAATGCTATTATAATGACAACAAAGTGGATCTGTTCATTCATTGTGGTGTGTAAACCTGGTGTAAACAAGGAGCAAATTCCTTGGAGCAGTTCCGGGACGCTGACGTCAGACGCACGCTCATGCACAAGCCAATCAGTGGAGACGTATCCCACGCAAGTGATGACGACAGGACATAGGTCTGTCACGTTACAGTCCGCTGGTCCACTGGGATCATTGCAGTGTGAAAGCGAACCTTACTGGACCAAATGTATACAATGTAACAACAACATGAGTTTGGTTCGGACCTTGGTCCGGACTTTTAGGTGTGAAAGGGCCCTTAACTCATTGAGTGCCAAGGACGAGTATGTTCGTCAATTCAGATACTAACGTAGAGTGCCAAGGACGAGTATGTTCGTCAATTGTGTTTTTTGACGGTGGGACGTGGATCAAAGCCTCAGGCATCTCCTGTACAAATATTGTAGCTATTGAAGGTGTATAACCTATTTTACGGACTCATTAGGTGGCGACAGTGCTCTCCAGATTAGAGAAAGGTCCGGAAAACAGCAGGAAAAAGCCCCGTGATGAAAGAGAAACCGCTCATGCTGCAGCCAGAGCCATATAGATTGCTCTGTCTGCAGCTGACGTTGGCTGCGAACAGCAGTCAATCCGCGCCCACAACTGAGCCCCTCTGCCTCTGTCTGTCTGTCTGCATAGTTTCTCCACACGATTAGCCGCCAGAAAGGCAGCACCCGACGCTGAAGGGCCAAACCTTTCCCTGCAGTCCGGTTTGGCATTTCCGTGTCACGCTGGGAGCCGGCGCACAAAAACGGAGCGCTCCGAAAATAGACTGGGTGCGTGTTAGGCTGTGTGTTAGTGTGGGGAGGAGTTTGCAGCTGAGGGGGGGAGAGGGGGGTGGGGCACGCAGGGCACCACACAACTACACCACGTCACTACATCAGAAAATATTAGCTTCAGACTCAGTGAATGTGCTTGAAATGCTTCATTTCACAAAAGGCGGAATAACTCAGCTTCTAATTTGAAACGTGTCTTTTTGCTCAAAACAACCTATCTTCTCCAGCTCATAACTAAAGAACGGAAAATGGTATCAATAAACTTTTTTTTGCACATGATAGAAGAGAGTCTCATCGTTCTTTCTGCGTGTTCGGTGTTTACATAGTAATATCACACAATATTCTGTGGGCCTCGAGAAATCACTGAAAACGCTCTGAAACTCTGGCACTGGGAGCGTCCATTCTCCAAAAGTGGCTGGCACTCAATGAGTTACCGTAATCTCATGTCAGTATAATTAGTATTGGGTTGGTTGTCAATCACAGAAAACCATACTGTAGCCTACTAAGAGAGAATAGAATTCTACATCCGCTAAATGTATAGCTGATAGCCTAAACCAAAATGAATTTGAAGCCAATGAGTCTAGGAAGATGTCTCATAAAAGTATATTTATTACCATAACATTCTCCTATACACTGTGTTATAGGAGAGACTGAATCTCAATGTACACATTTCTGATCAATGTACAGAGTCAAATATTCAGCAAATGGCTGACAGTTCAACATATGCTTTATACTCAGAGAGAGGAGGAAAGGCAGAGAGGAGGGGGGGTTGAACTTGACTTGGAGCCTACAGGGCTGCCTGTCTGTATCAGTTGTTATTGGAACATGACGCACTGACCAAGGTCTCAGCAAAAGGAGAAGTCCTCTATGTGTGAGATGTCATTGTGAGATGTCATGGGCCAGAGCAAAGGGGAGAAATCTCCTGCTTGATAAGCTAGTTATGTGTGTGCAAATATGCAATGACTCATAGCATTAATTATGTGTATGCAATTATAGCTTATAGCTTATTGATTAGGAAATGCCAATGGAACTTATATTTTTCTCCAACAGTACCCATTACAAATATTGAGTGTACCAGGTTAGGTTATCCAAGAGGCAGGTTATCCATTCACGGCAAACCTCGGATGTTTGAACTGACTGGTAAAATAAATGAAATGTTCAACACAAAAGATTGACATAATGATGACTTAATTACATGTGACTTCTAAATGGGATTTAAAGGAATTTGCCTTTTATTTTAATCTACTTTGGTCATTAAAGCACTTACTTTACTTTGAAGTGAAATAATGCTCTTTCCAAGGGGTTCAGATTAGCAAAGTTCTCCTATATAGCAAAAAGAAGACCGTCTGGTTTTTGTAATTAAAAATGAAAAAGGGAAAATGAATGAGCTCAACAAGTCTGATATGATGTCATTTAAATGTGACTGCTCATATAGACTAGCGGTGCATGCTAATAACGTTGCTGCATGGAGACAGAACCTGTATGGAGTCACTTTCTGATGTGAGAGGAGTCACAATTGAAAAGCACTTCCAATGAGGCTGATCATGGAGAACGTGAATGAGAAAATCATCTTCAAGGGCATTTGATCACAGCAACAGACAGCGCTACAATATGCTACGCTGTAAGTGCCAAGTGTTAGTTCTGCTAGTCTATGGTGCTATAAAATATAGTGTGCAATATATGCATGACCATTGTTCCCTACAAGTGGTACATTGGTAGGAGTTTCCATAGCAACAAGCCTTGACTTTAAATTGAAGTAAACATAGGCAGGACTACTACTGTACTGTAGGTGTGTGCGTGGATCCAAACGCAAACACAAACAGTCACACACACAAACCTCGAAATGCACACCCACAAGCAATTCTGCATGCACTTACACATAAACATTGTTAAGCATATACACACACACACACACACACACACACACAGGCAAAGTAAAAACAATGTGTAAGGAGTAGGAATGGGAATGGGCTATACACCGTGGCCTAATACATTGAGGTCAGATGAGATTCAGCAGCAGGCAACAGGAGAAGGCCTGAGAGAAACATCCCTGACAGAAAACAAGACGTTCCTCTTAAATGGTTCAGGATCAATGGACTGAGACCTGCACTTTCCAAGTCTGCTCTGTGTGTGTGTGTGTGTGTGTGTGTGTGTGTGTGTGTGTGTGTGTGTGTGTGTGTGTGCGCGCATGAGGTGTGTCCGCAGGAGCTGACGTGACTGCTTTTAAAATGTAGCAGTCCTCCACAGTGAAATTGTTTGTGTGTGTGTGTGTGTGTGTGTGTGTGTGTGTGTGTGTGTGTGTGTGTGTGTGTGTGTGTGTGTAACCACCGCTTGTCTAGGTTTAAAGCAGCAGAGTATCTGTTTTCATGGTCTGAGGCAGGTGTGTCAGTGTGTCCCAGCAGTACCAGCCTATACAGTGTTTGATACCTGGCTGACTGGCTGACTATGGACACCCTGGGCCTGCATTCAAAACATGTTGCTACTGCAATCTGAACGCCACAGACCCAAAACACCTAGCCTGGGTAAACCCATCCCCCACGTGACCTGCTCTCAGACCTGTTCTCAGTGACTGGGAACTGAGAGAGCAGGTCGCGTGGGGGCTGGGTTTACCTAGGCTACAAAACACCAGCATAACACCAACCGCTGCGACTAATCCCAGACATATTTGTCTCTGTAACCACCAGTATCGTATCGGTGCGATGAAATCTGCATGGGGAAAAGGTAATTCGCTATCAAGAAATGTAAACCAAATCAATATTAGTACCACTTGAGACAGTGACTGCCTTGGAGTTGGAAAAAGACAAAAAAAACATATACTGTAAGCTTAGAGGAAAGTGCTTCTCTTAGGTGCTGTTATTCTATCTCTTTTCTCTCCAGCATCTTTTCTTATTTTTTTTTATAATTATTTTGCTCTGTGCTGACCTTTATGCTCAACAAGAAATGAAAAGTGGAGCCGGGTGTCTTGGTTTTATAGATTAGCTGCATTTGCTTAAATAAGGGAGTATGACAAAGAGAGGGAGCATGGTGGGGATAATAATATAAGCCAAGACAAATAAGCAGCCAGCCAGACTACTGTGATAAAAGGACTTGGGTATAGATAGAGTACTGTGGGGATTACAAGTGCTGCTTTTATTAGGGGCCATTTTTCCACTGGTGGGAAACAACAGTGGTTAGATGCCATGATTGAAATTGATTGTCTTTTGAAACATTGCTAATACAACTACTTATTATTCTCTACCAGGCTACAATAAGTTTCAACGTATTGGCTTTTACCAAGAAATGCTTTTCTGGCCCAAGTTCCCTCTTCATGAAGGCATGGCTATCTTCTCCCCTCTGCTTTTCCATCTTCATCAATTATTCTCCAATCTGCTGCATTTTCCCGCTAATCAGAACCATATCATTATTATTATTATTATTATTATCATCCACTCTGTGGAAGCCATGGTCTGCTATCAGGCTCTTCCTTTCTCTCATCCATGCTAGCCTCCCTCCTGTACCTGGGTTGGCTCTCCTGTGCCAGGTTTTCTCCTCTCTGGTAAGCGTGGTCTGCTATCTGGGTGGTGGACCTCTTGACGATCTGTTTCAGCTCAGGCTCCAGCCGCTCCATGATGGCCTTGATGGTCTCTGGGATCTTCTTCAGCTTGGCTAGAGCCTAGAAAAAATACATACATTGTATTCAACTGTTTCTGTGTGTGTGTGTGTGTGTGTGTGTGTGTGTGTGTGTGTGTGTGTGTGTGTGATGTCTGTACCTTGATAAGGATGCCCATGAACTCAGCACTGTTCTCCTCTGGATCCACCTCAGGCATGTCTGTCTGGTTTAGCTCCCGTACCTCCTGTTGCAGCTCACGCACTGAGGGGGCACACACACGCACACACACACACACACACTTATATAGAGAGAAATATGATTTTCTACAGTGCTACTATGTCCATAGCATACACTCAAATAGGCACTTTCAAATATTTGTACAGATACTGATCCAATTTAAGACCTTGTCTTTTCTTTGAAATACTTCAGGCCCCTAGAATAGTGCTTTTTAAAATTGTACAGTTTAGCAACTGAATATACATAATCTAGCAATCACTACTAAAACATCTCCTTTTTATTATTGTAACAAACCCAAGCAAATAGATGATAGCTTTAATAATACTCCATCCCTCTCTCTCTTTAGCACGCACACCTGCAGCTCTCCTGTCCTCTTCCCCCTCCTGCTCTCTTCATCAGACCTAGCCACATTAGCGGCTAAATTGAGAGTGGAAGCATCGAGTGATGCTCTAATTTCCATCAGATGGGGCCTCCCAATTCCCCATCAAAGCATGCTAAGAGAGTTAATGTTTATGGCAAGTTAATGGACTTTGGGTGTATTTCCTCTTTTCCCCCGTTCTAACTGTAGCTTGCGTGATAATTACGACAATTACTAGCTACAAATCAGATGCTCTAAAGCTATTAGACGAAATGGCAAGCTATGCCATTGATGGAAGTCGGCTGATGTTTCGCTATAGTTGCTAGCATGACGTGTATAGGCACTTACGGCCCGGCAGTAGCTAATTGCTAGTGTTATTTTGCATAATGTAGGGAAAGCTGTGGTTCAGCATTGACGTTTAGGCCCAGGGGGTGACTTGAAGGGATACTTAACCTGTATTAGTATTAATTTATTTGTGTACGTGTATGTGGGGGGATAGGCACAGGTTGGAGGGCAGGCTGATGAGACACACTGAGTGAAAAAGCAGATGTATAAAACTGTGTAGATTCAGGAATATGAATTTTTCTGTTTTATAAATCTCAATCATTGTGAATTTGTATATGTGCACAAGCCTGATGCAGGATCCCAAAAAGTATTTATATGTGGAAAATTGTGTATGTGTTCTTATTGTCTGCATGCATCCATTATACATCTGGGCCCTTGTTTAGCATAAATGGGTACGCGTGAAAAAGTGGAGTGCAGTGCAGTTGGTACATGGTTTATGGGAGGTGGTGGGAGGTGGCGGAGATGAGAAGGAAGGAAGTGAGGAAGATAAAGAGGTGTGGGGCACAGAAAGAACAAAGGATTAGAGCAGTGTTTCCCAAACTATGGGTCGGGACCCAATTTGGGGAGCTGACCCGTGGGGGGGGATCGCCAACTGGTCGTCATGGCAACTCATTACCGTATGTTTTTTGTGATTTTGGGTCCCAGGGAGACACAAAATGTATCTTTTGGGTCCCAAGATGAAAAGGTTTGGGAACCCCTGGATTAGAGGAAGATATCCTAAACAGCATGCTAAAGAGAGGAGAAAGAAAAAGAAAGAGGGAATGCAAGAGAGAATAAGAAAGAGAAATGACAGTTGTAGCCACCTTTAACGAGATGCTAAAAGTCCATTCTTTTTTATGAGGAGTCATGATTTTTTTATGATGGAGAAAATAACATGCTAAATATTATTAAATGGACAACCTATCATTGCAACTCTAACGGCGTTAAAGCCAGCAATCACCTAATAATCTGTCATCAAAGGGTTGCTTGGTATACCGAGAGCTCAGAACATAGCGAGTAACTTAGAAAGCAGTGCCATGCTTCATATAAAAACTTAGAAAGCAAAGGGAAGGTGGTGCAAAGCAGTGCCATACTTAATATACAAACTTAGAAAGCAAAGGGTAGGCGGTGCAAAGCAGTGTCATGCTTCATATAAAAACTTAGAAAGCAAAGGGAAGGTGGTGCAAAGCAGTGCCATGCTTCATATAAAAACTTAGAAAGCAAAGGGTATGTGGTGCAAAGCAGTGCCATGCTTCATATAAAAACTTAGAAAGCAAAGGGTAGGTGGTGCAAAGCAGTGCCATGCTTCATATAAAAACTTAGAAAGCAAATGGTAGGCGGTGCAAACCAGTGCCATGCTTCATAATAAAAACGTAGAAAGCAAAGGGGAGGTGGTGCCAGTGCCATGCTTCATATAAAAACGTAGAAAGCAAAGGGGAGGTGGTGCCAGTGCCACGCTTCATATAAAAACTTAGAAAGCAAAGGGGAGGTGGTGCCAGTGCCACGCTTCATATAAAAACTTAGAAAGCAAAGGGGAGGTGGTGCAAAGCAGTGCCATGCTTCATATAAAAACTTAGAAAGCAAAGGGGAGGTGGTGCAAAGCAGAGCCATGCTTCATATAAAAACTTAGAAAGCAAAGGGGAGGTGGTGCAAAGCAGTGCCATGCTTCATATAAAAACTTAGAAAGCAAAGGGGAGGTGGTGCAAAGCAGTGCCATGCTTCATATAAAAACGTAGAAAGCAAAGGGGAGGTGGTGCCAGTGCCACGCTTCATATAAAAACGTAGAAAGCAAAGGGGAGGTGGTGCAAAGCAGTGCCACGCTTCATATAAAAACGTAGAAAGCAAAGGGGAGGTGGTGCAAAGCAGTGCCATGCTTCATATAAAAACTTTGAAAGCAAAGGGGAGGTGGTGCAAAGCAGTACCATGCTTTGTATAAAAACTTTGAAAGCAAAGGGGAGGTGGTGCAAAGCAGTGCCATGCTTCATATAAAAACTTAGAAAGCAAAGGGGAGGTGGTGCAAAGCAGTGCCATGCTTCATATAAAAACTTAGAAAGCAAAGGGGAGGTGGTGCAAAGCAGTGCCACGCTTCATATAAAAACTTAGAAAGCAAAGGGGAGGTGGTGCAAAGCAGTACCATGCTTTGTATAAAAACTTAGAAAGCAAAGGGGAGGTGGTGCAAAGCAGTGCCATGCTTCATATAAAAACTTAGAAAGCAAAGGGGAGGTGGTGCAAAGCAGTACCATGCTTTGTATAAAAACTTTGAAAGCAAAGGGGAGGTGGTGCAAAGCAGTACCATGCTTTGTATAAAAACTTTGAAAGCAAAGGGGAGGTGGTGCAAAGCAGTGCCATGCTTCATATAAAAACTTAGAAAGCAAAGGGGAGGTGGTGCAAAGCAGTGCCATGCTTCATATAAAAACTTAGAAAGCAAAGGGGAGGTGGTGCAAAGCAGTGCCATGCTTCATATAAAAACTTAGAAAGCAAAGGGTAGGTGGTGCAAAGCAGTGCCATGCTTCATATAAAA
This sequence comes from Poromitra crassiceps, assembly GCF_964638095.1. Lineage (NCBI taxonomy): Eukaryota > Metazoa > Chordata > Actinopteri > Beryciformes > Melamphaidae > Poromitra > Poromitra crassiceps. The sequence continues at coordinate 41,947,525 of NC_139624.1, forward strand.
ACTTAGAAAGCAAAGGGGAGGTGGTGCAAAGCAGTGCCATGCTTCATATAAAAACTTAGAAAGCAAAGGGGAGGTGGTGCAAAGCAGTGCCACGCTTCATATAAAAACTTAGGAAAAAAAAAGGGGAGGTGGTGCAAAGCAGTACCATGCTTCATATAAAAACTTAGAAAAAGCAAAGGGTAGGTGGTGCAAAGCAGTGCCATGCTTCATATAAAAACTGGGAAACACCAGGGGAACGGCAGGTTATTGCAGGATTAGCTTTTTTCATTATCTTCTTGTTTGTGTTTCCCTGCGCTCTGCCTGGGAGGAAGACGGAGTCGAATCGACGTTCCTCCAGCCAACAAAGAATTCATACATTCTTGAATGCGCTTCCATCTGCATTCCCAGCCCGCGTTAAGCGCTAGTAACAGTGTGAGCATAATGAATGCTGTTCCCCCGCTGTCATGACAGAGATGCAGGGTGACTAATGGTACAGAGACGCCGTACGAGATTATTACAATGTTAGGGAAGGAAATGTATATTATCATCATACTTTAATGACATTATGATGTATGTTGAAAGGAAGGAAGGAAGGGTGTGTGTGCGAATTTGTGTGCATGTGTGTACAGTATATGCAAAGTGGCATCAATGATGTGTTTACTGCTTTGTTCAAAAGTTTGTATCATCAGCGGTTTTCTGTGTGCCTTCAATGATTTAACTGAATGCAGTGTGTGTGTGTGTGTGTGTGTGTGTGTATAGGTTTGGCAGAACACACCCATAATGACATGCTAATGGATGTAATGGCAGGAGCCAGAGTGATGCTAATGACTTCATTATCACTATGTACATCAGCACAGTGAAAAGAAAATTGCAAACTGAACTCCACACACTTCGAGTTATCCGAAGTGACCGACACCAGTACTGCGTTGGCGTGCGTGCATCTGTCTGTGTATCTCAAATACTCTTAATGAATGCAATGTTAGTGTAGAGCACGCAATGTTAAACCTATGGTTATTCATAAGGCGCTCTTCGATAGCTCATTCACGTTAACTGCCTCTCTTCAACCGTTTCCATCTTTCCATCCTTTCCCCCGTTCCTCCCCTGTCTAATACGTTCTTTGCACCGCACCACTGCTGGTTCCAGGGGTGCTGAACTGCGACGAGTCCAAGAGCTTGCGTGGAGTGGACAGACTGCTGACATCCAGCATAGGCATCGGAGACGCGTCTTTGGCCGCGGAGCTGTAGGGAAAAACAAAAGATCACAAGATAAAACATCAAAGTCATCATATCACTATCATCATCATCATCACTGTCCAAATAAAATAAAATAAAAAATAAAATAAAATATACAATAAAATAAAATAAAATAAAATAAAATAAAATAAAATAAAATAAAATAAAATAAAATAAAATAAAGCCTCCTATTGTAGTATAACATCATCATGATTTGACTATGACAGCAACTGCATGAGAGAAATAGGCTGAACCTAACCTACCTATGCACCACAGAACATCCCGACCCTACAGTAAATGTTCCCAAAATGCTGCCCTTCTCTAACAAAACCAATCCAGCCCTACAACAATAAACCTGCTTGCATCTGTAGGTAGGAATGGTGCTGCTTTCCAATGAGCCATTTATCAAGCCTCAAGCCCGGAGGTGGAAGCAAAGCAGGCCCTTTAAGTTGGGTGGTATAAACACAGTGTGCCTGCTAAGTGAGTGGGGCGTATGGAGGTTGGCTTGTTGTTAGAGGCCACCCAATACAGAGAGGCTATGACCTGTCACTCGCTGACCCTCAGTAATAAATCACTGTACCTCACCAAGCCACCCCCACCGTAATTACTGCAGCACACACACGCACGCAGGTGTGTAAACTAGTGCTGCACGATTTGGGGAAAAGGTGCGATTAGCGATTAGGGTGGACAATATTGCGATTGCGATTGTGATTGCGATATAATAAACAAGAGGTATCTAGGGATGTGCCGGCATGAGTTTTTGACGGTATGATAACCTTGGACAAAAATACCACGGTTTCACATATCACAGACTAAAATACATGAAATATGTTACAATTTAAAATATATTAAAACTAAAAAAATAAAACAATTTAAAATTAAATTATCTTTACAAAAAAATAAAACATTTTGAGACATTTGCCTGTCCCAAACATGTAAAAAAGAAACACCAGTCAAATAGAAACTGCAGTGTGTTACAGCACATAGAAGATGGCTCAGCAAAGTTGCAAAGTTAGTTACATGTCTGTCCAGCAATACTAATGAATGATACACCCCGTTTATTTATTTTGTAGCGACAGATGGCCTTAAACGCCACACTCACGTGACGCTTCTTGAGAGAGAGAGGTGAGAACGTGCATCTGCAGACTTTTAACGAGGGACCATGAAGGCCTCATGTGACAGGCTAGTTAGCTAGCCTGGAGGTGATGCTGCCAGTGCTGGAAGCTGCGACAGTGTTTTGCTATCAACCTTGTTAATCTCGTTATATTCTTCATCACAGCGGGTCATCCCCACTGTGTACTTAATCGCGCACTAGTTCTGCATAAGCACCTGCAGCTCTCTCCTTATTTTACTGACGTTCTCACTGATCACACGGCTGTTTACATGCGTTTCTGAACGAACGGCTAGCTAGTTATTAGCATAGCTTGCTGTTAGCGATCATGGATGTTCTCTCTCGCCCTCTCGGTAGATAATATGTAACCTTGCTGCACATAACATTACTTATTTGCGGGAGTGCATGGGAGAAGTCTCCCGCTAGTATTGATGGCCAGTGTGATGGCAGAGAAACGTGTGTTTGCTGCGTCGCGTGTAACGTTAGTTTAGAGGAGGCTCTCTCACACACACACACACACACTCAAAAAGACGTGAAAAAAATAAAATAATCACACACTTTTGCGGTTATGTACGGTAATCGCACGTGCTGACATCGCGATTGCGATTGCAATTCGATTAATCGTGCAGCACTAGTGTAAACGCAAACGCACACATACAGTAGGACCTCACAAGTACGAACATACACTCTTGAATACAACAGCAACAACAACGGTACGTTTAAGGCCAGTGAGTTACATTGTCCCTAATGTGTTATACGGCTGCATCACATAACCTGGCTTGTTGCTGGTTGCCATCCCATGTGTCATTCAAGCAAAGCTTAAGTTATTCTCCTCATGGCTGCAAAACCTACATTAGCATTCAAAACATCACTGGTGTCACTGAGACAGTGTGCATCTCCAATTTTGGCATTTTGTTTTTTTACCGGCAATAATTGGCAACTGATACTGTCGCCCATTTGTAATCAATGTTTTAAGCCCCCATGGATATACAATGTGTAGCTAGGATACTGATGTTGTTAGTACCTATCATCACTGTCCCTGCATTCCTCCTCATTTCCTATGGATGAATTAGTGTTGTTAGCATCTTTACAATAAATGATGTGAGGTGTTATTCTCTCTTTGGAAGTTCAGAGCGCACGGTGCAAAAATGACAAAAAGTAAAGCAACAAGTAATACAAGGTCTAAGTGTTTTTGTCAGTAATTGGCTTGTTTTTCCATACAGTAAATAATTGGGTAGTTGCACTTAGCTGTCCCAGCCATGCAATAACTTATAATGAAGGCACGTCTACACAGTCTCAACTTTTCAAAGAGGAAAGTTCTTCTTTGAAGACTACATTATTTCTGTTGACTACATACTGTAGGGACAATCATATTTTTTATTTTATTTTTATTTTTTAGTACCTTTGACCAAACAAACTGACTCAAGTCAGTCAACCTCACCCTCATACTCCTTCCTCTATCTGCCTCTCTTTCTCTCTGTTATGGTAGACTGGTGAGGACATTCTATGCAGCTAAAATAATATCAAAATCCATAACCCTAGCTGCTACTTCTCTTTAGGGATGGGAATTTCGACTAATTTCCCCGCCGACTAGTCTCAAATTGTATTTGCGACTAGTCGACTAGGCTATAAGCAAGAAAACTCGCAATTTAATATACATATTAAATAAAACGTTTAACTCATTCACCGCCAATGACGTCTTTGACGTGTTATCAGAAATAGCCCTCCCCGCCAATGACGTGTTTGACGTGTTTTTGTTTTTATTACTGCAGGGCTGCAGGGCGTAGTTTAAACACTTCCCCAGCCTGTCACATGGTATCAGGTCCCTAGCATCTAAGACAACACGTGAACAAACACATACCGCAGCTGTTGTTTTGAAATTGAGCAAGAGGAAAAGCAGAAAACGGGTAACGCTTCCTTGTGCAGACAGGAGAAACGCCATTGAAACGCGCCTCGGCGCGCTGCACGAGCTGGAGTCGCCTTCCTCTGTGCCAGCCGGGAGAAAGTAATCAAGAGATGTGTTTGATCATCGGAGGAATGAGGAAATGATCGATCAGTTTGCGAGGGCGGTGAGGACGTGTTGAATAGCCGAGGGGAAAACGGGAACGATCAGATAGCAGGGAGGATATGACAGGGAGACATGGACGAGGACGGGTGCAAAATAAACACACAACAGCAAGGCACAAGGCAGAAGCGGCAGTCACAGCAGCCCGCTGTCCTTTCTCAAGAGCTATTCAGTTCATGAAATCGCTGGGCTGCGTGCCCTCCAGTGTTGCTCCTGGCCAATCCCAGCGCCACAGGGCGTGGTTATTGCTTATCCTATGTGGGGTTAGAAATCTAAAAGGGGGATCGGGGATCGTGTGTGTGTGTGTGTGTGTGTGTGTGTGTGTGTGTGTGTGTGTGTGTGTGTGTGTGTGTGTGTGTGTGTGTGTGTGTCTGTCTGTCTGTCTGTGTGTCTGTCTGTCTGTCTGTCTGTCTGTCTGTCTGCACACTCACACCGAGTAAACTGTATTGTTGAATGTAAAAAAAAAAGCACTTCATGTGTATATATATATATATATATATATTTTTTTTTTTTTGTCATTTGTGTCCTAACGAATAATATTTACATGTCTGATGTCAATACAGTTCAAAATAAAAGAATTGAGAGTGAGTTCTGCCTGAGATTGTGCCCTTTTACAAAAATTGCCTTTTCTCCTGTTTATTTTCTCAGGGAGAACTTTTGGGGGAAAACAGGGTGTATATAAATGGCTATAAGTAGAGTACAGAACATGCTAAAAGCTCACTTTTTTTTTCCTGGTGAACCCAGAGACGTACATCTTCATTTTGAGGTATTGCAAATCACTCTGGTGCTAATAGATAATTTACTGTGGGTCTTGAAAGATGACCAACAATTAAGAAAATCTTTGGCCTGTGCTAAATATTGGCAGTCCTAAACTGGCGGTGAATGAGTTAAAATGCAAATGTTTTGTGTATTTAGGAGCTATAACAACAACTGACTGAATAAAGGAGAACAAATTAAAGAGAAATGATGTGCTCAATAACTTTTATTCGAGGTTCAATGCCATGAACAATGAGTCACCTGTTTCTATGCCCTCGAACCCCAGTGACCTGTCTGGGCTAACTGTACTTGAACACGAGGTTAACTGTACTGGGCTAAATATACTTGAACACGAGGTTAACTGTACTGAGCTACCTGTACTTGAACACGAGGTTAACCGTACTGAGCTAACTGTACTTGAACACGAGGTTAACCGTACTGGGCTAACTGTACTTGAACACGAGGTTAACCGTACTGGGCTAACTGTACTTGAACACGAGGTTAACTGTACTGGGCTAACTGTATCTGAACACGAGGTTCGAAAGGTTCTGTCCAGGACCAAGGTGGGGAAGGCCGCTGGACCGGACGGCATTCCTCCCCGAGTTGCCAGGTCCTGCTCTGAGCAGCTTGCCCCTGTGATGACAGATATTTTTAATATGTCACTGCAGCGTCGCATTGTTCCAAAAAGTTTCAAGGAGTCCATTGTAGTCCCAGTCCCAAAGAAATCTCCTATTACATGTCATAATGATTACAGACCCATTGCACTAACATCAGTGTTTATGAAATGTCTGGAGCGTTTGGTGCTGGACCACATTAAATGTCAGATTCCTCCTACTCTTGATCCTTGGCAGTTTGCTTATAGGGAAAACAGATCAGTTGAGGATGCAGTTTCTATAGCTCTGAACTCTGTATATGAACACCTGGATAAAAGTGGAGCTTATGTCAGAATGCTTTTCATAGACTATAGCTCTGCTTTTAATACGATCATTCCCTCACTTCTGATCCGTAAACTGCAAAATCTTGGTCTGTGTGATGCTCTTTGTGAGTGGATTTTTAGCTTTTTAATCCTGAGGCCTCAAAGAGTCAGGATCGGAAATAATCTGTCTGATATACTTGTTCTGAGCACTGGCTCACCGCAAGGATGCATTCTTAGCTCCTTCTTGTTTACTCTTTTTACCCACGACTGTATCGCTCACTACCTCAACAATCTCATAGTTAAATACGCGGATGACACCACTGTCATTGGGCTCATTAGCTCAAATGACGAGTCTAACTACAGATCTGAGGTAGAAGAACTTGTCAGGTGGAGCGAGGCCAACAACCTAATTCTCAATGCCTCCAAGACAAAAGAGCTTGTCATTGACTTCCGCCGTAAAAAGGCACCTCACCATCCTATAATAATCAATGGTACAGAGGTTGAGATGGTAAAAAGTATCAAATTTCTAGGTGTCACTATCTCGGATGATCTTAGCTGGCACTCAAATACCAAAGCGATTGTTAAAAAGTCTCAGCAATGCCTTTTCTTCTTAAGAAGACTTAAGGAGTTCACCCACAACAGCCAGATCCTTGTTAACTTTTATCGCTGTATTATTGAGAGCATTCTCACTAGTTCCTTCACTGTATGGTTTGGTAACCTTACTGTTAAGGAGCGAAAATCCTTAAATAGGGTAGTGCGCCTTGCCCGCAAGATAACTGGTGCCAACCTGCCGGCTCTAGAAGAGCTCTATAGCTCCAGACTTCTGTCCCGGGCCTCCAGCATTATCAGGGACCCTGCAGGTCACCCGGCCGCCAGTCTTTTTGAGTTACTCCCTTTGGGTAGACGCTACCGCTCCATTAAATGCTCCACCACTCGCTTTGCGAGAAGCTTTTACCCGAGTGCTGTGCGTAGTTTGAACGATCACAAATCTAAATGGTAGATCTCTGTTGTCTAGACCACCTAGACACACCTAGACCTCTATTTTTTCTGTTATTTTCTTTTGTATAAGATGTCTTATACTGGTCTTCTCATGCAATTAATCCTTGCTTAGGCACTTTACTACTGTGCACTTTATGTCTGATTGTGCACTTTGTTTGTTCCTGCACTTTAATAAGTGAGCTGGATGACTCGGGCCTTTATCCACAGATGTACCTGTCTCCTTTTATTGTTTTATTCTCTTATTTTATCTTATTTACTTTTTAAACCTTTTTACTGTCTGTCTATTTATATGCTATGTTATGTTGTCATAACTTGTCATATTTGTGTCTATGTTTTAAGCTCTTGCACCCTAATTCCAATGTAGTTTCGACTGCAAATGGTAAATAAACTGACTCTGACTCACTCTGACTCTGACTCTGAAATACATTTCTGATACGTTTGCCAATGCAATGCATGGCATTTATTATGAATAATGTTGTAGGACGGAGTTCCAGCGTGTCTTGCATGATTGTGTAAGCTATTTTTATGAAGGTGCTATATAATTTATGTTTACGTTCTAGACAGCCAATGCACTGTAGGCTCTTATGTTGAAGACAGGAAACGGAAGTGTGTGTGCGTTGTTCTGGGGGCGCTTGATGCTAGGTTATGCTGGAAGCGGAAGAATAATAGAGCTGGCGCCTCATGCTGAGATTGTTCAAGATTGGAGTTGCCCCGTTTATTGGTTTTTATATCAAAGTATTCACCTTATGTTCAGACCTTACAGTGGGCCAAATTCTTCCGGGTCCTTTTAACACTTCCGGCGGTCACGGCACAAAATAAGAGAGTTGTTTTTGGAGCGGAGACAGTGAAGGGGGTAAAATAAAGAATGTAGCCTACTACTTTGAGCTGGTACACAGCAAGCAAGCGAGTATCCACTGTTAGCCAGGTCAGATAACGTTATGACAATGACGAGCATTTTCTTGTAAAACATACCTGGACTCCACCAAAGAAAGCTTCAGATAGTTGTCTCTCCTCCGAGTTGCGCTCGAGCCACTAACGTCAATAAGACCCGCAGACGTTAACATAATTCCCTGGAATGCGAGACTAATGAGCCAGTTACATGGCGTTGCATTCTTAGACATTGCCGTTTGCTTTTATTTGGTATGTTACATACAATTGGCTAAATTATTAGTTAATTCAGAGTTAGATGCTGCTCAGCCTGTTTACAACGAGGCGGAGGCGTGAAGAACAAGATGCAGCGTTTAACCGACTAGTAAAATACTAAACGGTTAATAAATGAGTAGGCGGTTAAACGATTAAAGTACTAGTCGCGCACATCCCTACTTCTCTTACCATAATTTTAATTATAACCCCAGCCCATTTAAAAATAAATAAATAAATAAAAAACAAAATAAAAAATAAACTCAACATCAACACACTTCAAATTGAATGTGCACCTTTGTCTATAAATGTATGCACACACCTGCACCTTGTAGGTTACACTTTCAACAAAATTCGAACATACATACACGTCGCACTACTAATAACGAATTTTCAATACACTACAAAGATGCTATACTATGGAACACTCATAGCAATATTGCCAAACAAGCATTATCTTTTAACTCTTTCAAATACACTCGGAACTACAAATGCTGCCCTCTATTACAAGAGTTAGCCACCAGGTGGCAGTCAGGGTTCCAAGCATGCAGCAAAGCTAAAGTAAACGCGGAGAGTGCAGAAGAAGAAGCACAAGCTTTCCTGACGAAGTTGCAATAAAGAACGAGTCAAAACATATCACCTGACTGGACATCCATCATATAAACATGGTGCCAGAAGCGGAACCTTGATGATGCAACAGGACACAAAATAACAGGCTGGACACCATTGATTCCACCGAAGCTAAGCTCAACACGTGATAAGCAAAAGTACTAACGCTAGCTGCTAGCCGACGAATGGCTTGACACTACTCTGTCTGCAGTCTGCACTCTGTCTCTCTCTTGTAGCCCTGCATCTCCGCAACCGTAACTAGTAGAGATTCACGGGTGGATTCGGGGTGAAAAAATACATAGTCCTTTGGACCTTTACAGGCATTGCGATCTGACCTTCCATTTCCCAGAAAATTTAAATAATGTAATACCGATTTTTGACATTTGTGAATCGATTCATAATCGTCCGCATCGCGATGCATCTAGGAATCAATTTTTCCCCCACCCCTAATTACACATACACCTCACCCTGCCTTTTTAACTGTATACAGTACTTGTCTGTCGACTTACTCATTTTGGTTGCTCTTTTGTTTTCCCTTTTTTGTTCTCATTTTCTTTTTTCTTTGTACTGTTGCTTTTCTTTTTAATTATCGTTTGCTTGTGTATTTTCTTTTGCTTCCGTTTATATTGTATGCTTTAATTTCTGAGGTAGAGACCCAGAATAAGTAGCCTAGCGCACTTAGGGTTTCCTTTTGTTGTTTTCCTTTTGTCTGTTTCTGTTTTTAAATATGTACAAATAAATAAAACTAAAACTAAAAACTAAAATACACCTCTCCTAATGACACTGCAGAACCGTTTTCACGTTTGCATTTTCTAGTCCTGCAGGGACATTTGTACCATTCTGGGTACTAAAAACAGAATCAAACACTATCCCGGCACTTACCCCGGCAGGCGAGCAGCATTCTTGTCCCTGTTCTTGAGTCCCAGGCGACTTGTGGACTTGATGTAGAGGTGTCGGTGCAGCTCATCAATGAGCACCAGGTGGATGTTGAGCTTCTTGCTGTGGAGCTCCAGGCGCAGGTCTCCCAGCCCCTCCACTTGCAAAAGAGGGCCCTCCAACGACTCCACAGCCGAAACCTGCATAAGGGGAACTCAGCGTTAGCCACAGAACTAGGTCAAGAAACCAATACTCAGCACCAGTCCACCACCCAAACATTGGTTATTAATAGCTGTGGTTGGCCAGCTGTGGTGGGTATTCAACCACAGTTCTTTCCATTATCAAATCTACCAAGGCAGCTCAGCAAATGAATTGAATGATGAAATACTACATTAACTTGACACTAGGGATGTCACAATATATCGTCCCACGATATATCGCGATATCAAAACGTGACAATATATATCGTTGAGATGAAATCTCATATCGCGAGAAAAAGAAGCTGAACATGGTGGCACTGATCTGCATCTGATTGCATGCTCGCTCTCCTTTTCATTGCTTTGTTTGAACAGATGAGAGACGTTACAGACACGGAGGATGAAAATGGTGAAATCACTCAAATTAGCGTGGAGGATGCCCCCTCAACTTACAAATCGATCGAAAAAAAATATTGTTAAAATATCGTATCTTTATCGTGAACCCAATATCGTGTATCGTATCGTGAACTGAGTGTATCGTGACACCCCTACTTGACACTGTGGCACAGTTTTGTTTCCTGTGCACTTCAAACAACCATCATGCAACCACCATCTGCTGAAACATATAACTGCCCTCCTAACAGTGGGATACTATATTCAGTGGGCCTTGATAAAGTCATACAAAACTCTACACTACAATATAGGCCTCTATTGGCTCATTTCCACCACATTTTACAGCCCTGCACAGCTCGTCACCACTCGGCTCTACTCGTTTCGGCCCGATGGATGTTCTGCTTCGACCGCCGATCACCCACCCCCGCCCACAACTGGTCGTCATAGCGACCGCATATCTGTCCTCCGCCTATAGCCGAAGTAGGCTATAACATAACGTTAAAATTAAATCCATCCACAGAACTTTTAAACTGTTTATGAAGTACTAGTGCCTCTAAATGACCTACAGTGTACATGGGCAAATGTGACAATCGGCCAGGAGAATGGATATCACTTTGTTGTTAGTCAAACTCACATGCATGCGCTGCGCGAGGGGCGGGGGTTGCGCTACAGAGTGAAGCTTCTACCCCGGCGGCCTCTCACCAGGCAAGACCGCTGCTTCACCAAAGCGCCTGCGGCCTAGCGGAGGCGACGCTGCACTCAACTACAAGGGCTTCCTGAACAGCGGCACTTTTTCTCTCTCAAAACAATTGAAACCACCGCCACGATTTTATTTCACCAGAGGCGAAGGCAGCAAAACAAAAGACTGATGGAAATAACATAACAGAAGAGAAGGTAAGCCCACTAAACTGGTATGCAGCATTGCATTGACAGTCAGTAGATAGACAGAGTAAACACGATTCTGCCTGACCAATCAGTCGTCTATAATGTTTTCACGTCACCGTATGGTACCGGGTTCACAGCCCTAGAACCCCAAAGAAGCAGGGACCAAAAGTAGCACGACTCAACCCCAAATCAACCCGGGCTGTCCAGGTTTTTACCGGTGGAATGAGACCATTTATCGAGTCGAGCGGAGCGGGACCGCGCTACTACCTGCGGTGGAAATGGGCCATATCTGTCTAGCTATCCCTCAAATGCCAGCAGGGAACAAATGTTGCAGCGGACTGGAATACACTCATACATGTATAATCCAATCTGTTCAACATTTGCCTTTTCTCCACAGGATTTGCATTGTGATGGATGTCAAATTACCCTGTCAGGTTCCTGCTCACGATCTACTCCCAACCAACCAGCAGCAGTATTCCCATACACTTTCCCTCATCAGCCACCAGTTGCTAGACTAGGAGCATTGTAGTCCGTCATGACAAGAATCGCTCAATAGATGGCATTATCAAATGCAAGGGGTCCTTATATTATGTCCTATTTTGGGCATATAATTTGTTGTCCAAGTGTTGGCATACATAAGTATATACCATTTAATGGTAGTTCTACTGAGAAAACATGTATTTTGTTCTATTTGTGTTACTTCGCGACACGTCACTAATAAAAACAAACTTTCTATATATTATATATATATATATATATATATATATACAGTATAATTTATATATTTCTAGGGAATCATGTAAAATCTTCCATATTAGCCATTTCCATTGCGATCGGCTGTGTTGTACTGTAGGCAAATGGCTTGTCATTGTGGGGATGACTACAAACCCTAACCTGTGGTTACAAGCAACCATCCATATTACATTACAAAAACCTAATTGTCCACCGCCCGGGTGGGGTCGTCAAAAGGGCCTTTCTGTGTGGAGTTTGCATGTTCTCCTTCCTGCCCCCTGGGGGTTTCCTTCATATAGGAACCCCTCACCAAAACATGCAATATCATTAGGGGCGCCTGTTCGGAGGGAGGGGAACTGGTTGGAATAGCGTGAACCTCCCACGTGCTATGTCCTACCGGTGAAGCTTCCCCTGTCAGGTGAAAAGAAGCGGCTGGCTAACTGCCCATGTCTCGGAGGAAGCATGGAGCCAGTTTCGGCTCTCCCCAGATCGGCAGAGGGTGGAGCAGCAACCAGGATAAATAAATTAAATTAGCACTAATGGGGGATAAAAATGGGATAAAAAAATTTGAGTGTCAGAGTGCCATTATTTTTTGTTTTATTCCCTTTATGGAATGGACCTCCAGGAGACAGTCAGGCGCCTCTTCCTTTCACTCTGGGATAGTGGAAAAATGTTCCATTATCTTTACAACCATCCACTGAAAGTACCAAGCACGCCTGCTTTATTGCACAATCCAAATCTTCATCAAACTTGCCATTTTCAATGTGTAGCGTTGTTGTCAGTAACGACTTTGCGATCAGACAACACGGGAGGCGCAGCCCATTTGCTCTCTCATCGGTGCTACGACCTGTCACTCATTCAATTTCAACCCGCCTTCAAAACCAGCAGTGGCTGTTAACTGGCACAGACTCACTTATGTAGTATGCGGAGCGCAGCGATTCAACATAATATTTGAGTCTGGGGAGAGACTACATTTTACATGGTCTCCCCTGAATCGCTTGGTTTGACCAAGTAAAACATTTTTTATAAGCATTTTATGCAAGGTCTATTGAAAAATGAAAGGCGGATGAAAACTCATGGACAGGGAGAGGGGGTGACTTTGGCACTCTTATTGTCAATAGGCAGCCAGACCTACGTTAGCCATTAGCAACGTTAGCAGCCTCTAGACTCTACAGGACACTAGAGTCTCTAGAGTTTAGAGAGAGAGTGGCATCAGTGGAGGACCAAAATGCGAGACTCATTAGCCAATGAACAGCCAGGAATGGGTCTTGCGCTACTTTTGCAAGCTAAAATAAAGCTGATAATGTACAATTTGATTCAAGAAAAAAAAAGGAGTATAACACAAACTGTCCACCCCTAGCAACAGTGGGATATCCAGACATCAATCAGATCTAATGGCCTTTTCAACATTACTAGCTCGCCGGCTTATTCTTTTTAGCTGGAAATCGCCCACACCTCCATCACACTCACGCTGGATTCGTGAAGTAATGTCATTTCTTAAACTAGAAAAAGTCAGATGCACAGTCCAGGGCTCTCTGGAAAAGTTTGAAATGACTTGGCACCCCTTCTTAGATTATTATCATAAGGAATTTGACGCAAGAACTTTAGATTAGTAGCCCCCAACATCTCTACCCTACCCTCTTCCCATCCCCCTCTTGTTCTTTCCTTGTCTCTATTATTTTGGTTTTATTTTTACACTTGGTTGTCATTGCATCACAATTATTCAGGAGATTGTATACATGTATGACATCATGCAACCATGCACCTATTTTGTATTGTCTGTCTTCTACGGGTCTTGTTTTTTCTTGTTTGTATTGCTTAAAAACGAATAAAAACAATTTGAAATAAAATAACACAAACTGTCCATTTTGCTGCAACTCGACAGTGCTGCAGGACCTTACTTCCTGGAACTCTTGAGAGTAAAGAAAAATGCTCCATTGGACTGAATGGAGATGTCGGGACTCTTCTATCTACATGGCTCTGGTCAGAAGGACATGGTGTCATTGTTAAAGAGACAGGCACCGGTAAAAATAGAAAATATATAAATAATAATAATTAAATAAACGATTTTCGACTTTCAATAATAAAAGTCAACCTTGATAATAAACACGATTATTCCAAAATTAAAAATGTGTTGCCCATCTCTAGCTTCCAGTGAGTCAGACTACTAGTGCAGCGACCAGGAGACAGACCCTTAATCCGGTTTCCCACCCGCAGACACAGCCAATTGTGCCTGTATGGACGCGTGACCAAGCCGGAGGTAACACGGGGGGAACCTGCGACCCTTGTGTTGATAAACTATTTCAAACAAATAATGGGTGGCTAAACTGAACGGAGCAGTCCCACTGTCCTCGTGAGTCACTCCCTTCCTTTATCTCTCCCATTTGGCCTCTCTCTCTCTCTCTTCCTCCCTTTCTTCAGTTTTCATTAACAGCAACAGCAGCTGTGGCATGTTTGGACTTAATAAATCTTCATGGTGTGCAGATGTTATTACGAGAGGGCACTAATGGCTGGATGATAACGCTGTGGAGAGTGTGTGCATGGCCAGGGCAGGCCAGAAGGGAGCGGGGAGCAGGGAGAAGGAAGCTGGGCAGGGGGCATGGGTCAAGTGTGTGTTGATGCAAATGAGAGCCACATTAGTGCAAAGATGTGCTAATGCACTGCGTGATCAGCCCCCATCGGCTTAATAGAATAACTCTGCATGCCTGTGTGTGTGTGTGTGTGTGTGTGTGCGCGGGCGCGCGCGCGCCCGCGTGTGTGTGTGTGCGTGTGTGTGTGAAAGAGACAGAGGGGACACAAGGTGTCTGTGTGAGATGTGTCTGTGCATGATTGTGATAATATGTGTGTGTGATTGTATGACTGTCAGAGCTCAGAGAGGGAGAAAGAGAAAGAATATCTCATTATCATGGGGCTGGGATGACAGAAGAAGGCTGCTTAACATCATTAGGGGGCCCGGCCTGTCAGCCTAATCAAGGATATGAAGCCAGTAGTGAATTAACATGGGCGAGAGAGGGATGGAGAGAAGAATGGAGGGAGGGATGCATAACAGGAGGAGCCGCGAGAGAGAGGAAGAGGTAAAGAGGGGCACTCGGATGGAGAGAAGAAAATAAATAAAAAGAAAGGTGGAAAGAAGAGGACTGAAAGAGAGGAGGGGAGCGGGTGTGACAGCTTATCACAAGCCGCTGGAGGGAGGTGTCAGCAGGTGTGTGTGTGTGTATGTGTGTGTGTGTGTATGTGTGTGTGTGTGTGTGTGTGTGTGTGTGTGTGTGTGTGTGTGTGTGTGTGTGTGTGTGTGTGTGTGTGTGTGTGTGAGAGAGAGTGCGTGCGTGCCTGTGATATTAGAGGAACAGGGGAATGGAGGGAGAGATAGATGAAGGGAGGAGAAGGAGAGGACAGGAGAGATCTTTTTCTGGAACCGTTCCTAACCAACCCCATGGGGTCCAAGACTGCCATTCAACATGAGACAGAGGGCACAGTCTGAATTCTAATTGTCAACCCAGGGAGATAGAATACACAGAGAGAAAGTTACTGTCAGTGTCTACTCTTGCCACAATGCAAGTAAACAGAGTTAGAAAGACAAATCTTCAAACAAATTCAAACAAATCTTTAGGTACCACACATCTATCTATCGTTCTTATTATAATTAGAGAAGTGTGTGTGTGTGTGTGTGTGTGTGATCAGAATTTTGGCCGGCCACAGCTATGCTGTTTTACATGCGATCGGGCTGAAACTTTCAGGGGGTGTAAAGAGCACCCGTGCGGTTGACCTGACAGAGCCGGATTTTTTAAATTAGGTAATTAGGATGATGTCATGACATCAGTGATGTTTTTTTTTTTTTACCTTTATTTATACAGGGGGAGTCTCACTGAGAACAATGGTGTGGTATGGTATGGTGTTTATTCTTAATCCCGGAGGGGAAACATGGTTTGCCACCAGAGCAAATACAGATACACAAACAGGAAACAGTAACATACAGCACAATACGAGTTACATAACACAGTAAAAAGAGAGCCTCACAATGCAGAGCTAGCAGTGTTCATGAAATAATTTGACAGTAGCAGGAACAAAGGACCTTCTCAATCGCTCAGTAGAGCACAGAGGCATCAAAAGCCTATCACTAAACGAGCGTCGCAGAGCGTCAAATACATTATACAAAGGATGGCCTTCAAAAGAAAGAATAGAGTTCAGTTTTCTCCTTGTTCTCTTGGCTATAGTGATCTCCAAGGAATCAGGGTGAATGCTCTCTTTTTCAGGAGTGCCCTGTTCACATTCACACACACACACATTCATACCTGGAAGCTGACCAGTACAACCACAGTCTGATCTGTTGGCCACTGACCAGCTCCACTGGCGAGCCTAGGAATCGAACGCGCATAGTGCCGAGATTGCTAGTATATAATTTGAGAAATGTCCGTGTGCGTGCGTGTGTGTGAGTGAGCAGAACTTTGGCCGGCCACGGCTATGCCGTTTTACGTGCGATCAGGCTGAAACTTTCAGGGGGTGTAAAGAGCACCCGTGCGGGTGACCTGCGGGTGATTGCCCTAATTACCTATGTCATCAGTGATGTCATCAGTGATGTGATCCATAGGCATTGTGACATCACTGATGAGCACGGAGAGAATATGGCAGGCAGCTGGAAGCAAAACTGGACTCCAACAACCCCAAACCCCTGTGGAGAGGACTGCACGCTGCCACAGACTCAAACGGGAAAAACAGCAAAACAACAACGAGTCACCCACCCTGCCAGACGAACTGAACGCGTTCTACGCCAGGTTTGACCCATCTGCCAGAGCACCTCCCCTCCTCTCTCCTCCCCCGCATCCACCCCCCCCTCCCTCCTCCCCCCCACCACCCCCCTGCCACCTCCTCTCCCCCCCCCCCCCTGCCACCTCTCTCCCCCCACCACCCCTCCCCTCCTCTCCCCCTACCACCTCTCCCCCCCCACCACCCCTCCTCCTCTCCCCCCCCCACCCACCCCTCAGCACCCCCACCCCCTCCCATCCCCACCTAACCACCAACCCCCCCCACCTCCCACCCCCCACAGACCCAGACCGCCCTCTCACCATCACTGAGGAGGAGGTGCGCCGGTCGTTCCTGCGTATTAGGGCTGCAACAACTAATCGATTAAATCGATTAAAATCGATGATTAAATTCGTTGGCAACGAATTTGATTATCGATTCGTTGCCTCGCGATTAGTTGGACCGCAGAGCCATCTGTTTTGTTGATATTAACAACAGCTGACCGCAGCTGCTGCGGCGCAGTGCTGGCTACGTCACTCCCTGGCCCCGCTGTCGCGGAGCCGACTACGTCACTCGCCTTGCGCACGCGCAGTAAACGACAAACAAGTTGAGAACGAGAAAGCAGCTCGACCCAAAACTTCGCAAGTTTGGGAGCACTTCATATTAACTGGAAATAAATAGTCTGTTACGTGCAAAATGTGCAAAGCCGATCTTGCATGGCATGGAAGCACAACGGCCCTGCGTGAACACCTTAAACGCAAACATGTTGGATCATTGGATGATGGTGAAGGGAGCTCAGGAGCCGGGTAAGTTAACTTAACTTAGCGTTATACTACTACAAACTCGATATGCATGTAAACTAATGTTACATTATTAGACCCATGTGTATTGTTGTTTGAAGTGGAAATGTTCGTCTCACAGCAGATAGTTTGTTTTGTTTATCTAACGTTAACAGGCGATGCGCCCGCACCCAGGTCGACAACGTTAACGCTATAGCCGACCGGCTCGTTAACGTTACGTTAGCTTGCTAACGTTAGTGGTAGAGCAGACGTGGTATGTAAACTCAGATAGTTTGTTTCGTTTATCTAACGTTAACAGCTGATGCGCCCGCACCCAGGTCGACAAGCATGGTGTGTTAAGCCGACCGGCTAGTTAACGTTACGTTAGCTTGCTAACGTTAATGGTAGAGCAGACTTGGTATGTAAACTAAAAGAGGGGTTGTTGTCCCTTGTTCATTGGTGTGTGTGCTACACTACAGCTGCTACAGTCTGTCTGCTTGTGTCTACTATAGCTGCTACAGTCTGTTTGTGTCTACTATAGCTGCTACAGTGTGTCTGTTTGTGTCTACTATAGCTGCTACAGTCTGTTTGTGTCTACTATAGCTGCTACAGTGTGTCTGTTTGTGTCTACTATAGCTGCTACAGTCTGTTTGTGTCTACAGGGCTGGGTTGTCTCTGTATTTAGCAGACTCACATTGTACTCATCCTGTGGGCTAGTCTGTGTTGCGTATAGGTTCTGTTGTGGAGAGGATCTCTCGACTTGGCCTGCTCTTTCTGTGTTGATTGGGTCATGCAGGCAAACTCCCTGACCACCATGCCTCTGCACGAGAGACATACAGCTCCCAACATCGCAGAGTGGTTGGAGGAGGTTGTAGCTAGATTTTAAATTCCTCCTAGCACTTTATTTAAGAAGATATGAAGATATCTTTTGCACTTACACCATACATTTGTATGTATTTTGTATTCGTTCATGCCGTGTCAAAGCTATTTGATGTAGCAAAGCCCGGTGGGTTTTTGTTTAACAAAAAAAAAGTTGTTTTTCAATAAACGGATGGAAACAATATGAGTGCATTTTTTTATCCGATTAATCGATTAATCGAACAAATAATCGACCGATTAATCGATTATCAAAATAATCGTTAGTTGCAGCCCTACTGCGTATCAACCCACGCAAGGCGGCCGGCCCGGACGGCATCCCCGGGCGGGTCCTCAAGGCCTGCGCCCACCAGCTGGCAGGTGTATACACAGACATTTTCAACCAGTCTCTCTCCCTCCGACGAGTTCCCTCCTGCTTCAAAGCAGCGACAATCATCCCCATTCCGAAGCAGCAGAAAGTGACCAGCCTCAATGACTGGCGCCCAATAGCCCTCACGCCAATAGCCAGCAAGTGCTTTGAAAAGCTGGTCATATCAAAGATCCGCCCCACACTCCCCCCGGACCACGACCCGCTACAATTCGCATACCGCCCCAACAGGAGCACAGCGGATGCAGTAGCACACGTGCTCCACACCGCCCTGTCCCACCTGGAGGGGAAGGACACATACGTAAGAATGCTGTTCGTGGACTACAGCTCAGCATTCAACACCATAGTACCCTCCAGGCTGGTATGCAAGCTCAAGGACCTGGGACTTAACACAGCAATGTGCGACTGGATCCTGGATTTCCTGACAGACCGCCGCCAGGTGGTGAGGGTGGGCAACCTCACCTCCTCCCCACTGACCATCAGCATAGGAGCGCCCCAGGGGTGCGTCTCCAGCCCCTTCTGGTACGACCTCTACACCCACGACTGCGTGGCGACTCAAACCTCTAACACCATCGTGAAGTTTGCAGACGACACAGCAGTCGTGGGGCTGATCTCGGGGAACGACGAGACAGCCTACAGAGAGGAGGTGGGGGCCCTGGAACAATGGTGCCAGGACAACCACCTCTCTCTGAACGTCTCCAAGACCAAGGAGATCATTGTAGACTACAGGAGGGGGGGGGGGGGGCGCACACCCCCCAATCACCATCAACGTCACAGTGGTGGAAAGGGTGGACAGCTTCAAGTACCTGGGAGTCAACATCCACCAGGACCTGACCTGGGCCGGTCACACCGCCACTGTTGTCAAAAAGGCCCAACAGCGAATACACGGACTCAAGCGCCTGAAGAAATTTGGGCTAAGGAAAGAAATCCTCAGGGACTTCTACAGAGGCACCATTGAAAGCCTGCTGACTGACTGCTTCACCACCTGGTACGGGAACTGTACCACCATGGACCGCAGGGCGATACGGAGGGTGAGGCGCGCGGCCCAGCACGTAACAGGATGTGAGTTGCCAGAACTGCATGAACTGTATAACCAGCGGTGCCTCAGGAGGTCCCTGAAGATCATCAAAGACACAAACCATCCCCACAACAACCTGTTCTCCCTGTTACCCTCAGGGAGGAGATACAGGGTTCCAAAAGCACGCACAAATCGCTTGAGGAACAGTTTCTTTCCGCAGGCCACGAGACTCCTTAACATACACAAATAGTGTAGTAGCCGTACCGTACCGCAGCTGCTACCATTACGTATGTCTAATGTTTAATTGTATGTCTAATCAGGTACATGCTATTTGCACCTGTATGTCAAATACGTCGAATTTAAAATGTTTAAGCACGTCTAATGTATGCACATGACACGTGCACCTATGTGCAGTGAATATGCCACTGTCTCGGACTTGTCTTATCACTATAATGCCTTATTGCTTATTGTTGCTTATTGCGTATTGCTTATTGCCTTACTGCTTATTGTTTTTGCACTCATATGCCTTGCTATATTTGTACTATGTTGTAAACGGAGTCCACAGCACAAGAATTTCACACGTGATACCATGGAGTGACAATAAAAATCTTGAATCTTGAATCTTGAACACACACACACACACACACACAAGAGAGAGACTCAGGGAGAGACTGAGGGAAATGGAGAGAGAGGGAGAGAGAGACTGAGGAAGAGAGAGGGAGGGAGACTGAGGGAAAGAGAGAGGGAGACATTGCGTGCGCGCCAATAGGGCAGGCGAGGCCACGCATCAGCCGAGCTGCGGGCGAGCCTAGGAATCGAGCACGCAAAGCTCGCGAGATGCCTAGTGTTATACATGTGTGTATTAAAGGAGAATTTCGGTTTTTTACACCACGGTCCTCATTTCCAGCTTAAAATATGATGTTTTCTTCCCCAAAATACTTTTGGGTTCATTCGGATCCCCACAGAAGATTTGTCGCACCGAGTACACTCCTCAAACACTCAAACAGGCTAGAACGGGAGCCTGCGGGGCATGCTGCACGCGCTCTGTAAATGACACTTTTTCGGTCACATCGCGGTTCATTCTGGTTGTAAATATAATTATTTAGCTAATAGCTAGAAGCTAAGCTAACACCAATACAACAGTCAACGTTGATCTGCCCCGGATGGGGTTACAGTGCTCATCTTCTTCTGTGGTTTCTCTTCTTACCACACTTCTTCAGAGAAACCACAGAAGAAGAAGATGAGCACTGTAACCCCATCCGGGGCAGATCGGAGCCGACTCTTTCGTTGTTGTTAGCTTAGCTTCTAGCTATTAGCTAAATAATTATATTTACAACCAGAATGAACCGCGATGTGACCGAAAAAGTGTCATTTACAGAGCGCGTGCAGCATGCCCCGCAGGCTCCCGTTCTAGCCTGTTTGAGTGTTTGAGGAGTGTACTCGGTGCGACAAATCTTCTGTAGGGATCCGAATGAACCCAAAAGTATTTTGGGGTAGAAAACATCATATTTTAAGCTGGAAATGAGGACCGTGGTGTAAAAAACCGAAATTCTCCTTTAAGTGTGCAAAGCTATTACAACTTGCCTAAATTGCATTTAAACATACATACAGTACTCCAACATATACTGTACACTGCACATTATGAACTTGTGTAATTTATTTAATCATAACCTTATGTTCAAAACAGGAAAGAGAAAAAAGAGGAAATAGAGAGGATGAATAAGAGAGGAAAGAAGCAGCAGCAGAGGGAGCAGAGAGGAGGACAGAGAGAGAAGAGAGGAGGACAAAGAGCAGAGAGGAGGACAGAGAAAGCAGAGAGGACAAAGAGCAGAGAGGAGGACAGAGAGAGCAGAGGACAGAGAGGAGGACAGAGAGCACAGAGGAGCACAGAGGGAGCAGAGAGGACAGAGGACAGAGAGGAGGACAGAGGGAGCAGAGAGGAGGACAGAGGACAGAGAGGAGGTCAGAGGGAGCAGAGAGGAGGACAGAGAGAGCAGAGAGGAGGACAAAGAGCAGAGAGGACAGAGAGAGCAGAGAGGACAGAGGACAGAGAGGAGGACAGAGGACAGAGAGGTGGACAGAGGGAGCAGAGAGGAGGACATAGGACAGAGAGGAGGACAGAGGGAGCAGAGAGGAGGACAGAGGACAGAGAGGAGGACAGAGGGAGCAAAGAGGAGGACAGAGAGCAGAGAGGAGGACAGAGACAGCAGAGAGGAGGACAGAGACAGCAGAGAGGAGGACAGAGAGGAGGACAGAGGGAGCAGAGAGGAGGACAGAGGACAGAGAGGAGGACAGAGAGCAGAGGACAGAGAGAGCAGAGAGGACGACAGAGGGAGCAGAGAGGAGGACAGAGAGAGCAGAGAGGAGGACAGAGAGCAGAGAGGAGGACAGAGAGAGCAGAGAGGAGGACAGAGGGAGCAGAGAGGACAGAGAGAGCAGAGAGGAGGACAGAGGGAGCAGAGAGGAGGGCAGAGGGAGCAGAGAGGACAGAGGGAGCAGAGAGGAGGACAGAGGGAGCAGAGAGGAGGACAGAGGACAGAGAGGAGGACAGAGGGAGCAGAGAGGAGGACAGAGGGAGCAGAGAGGACAGAGGGAGCAGAGAGGAGGACAGAGGACAGAGAGGAGGACAGAGAGCAGAGAGGACAGAGGGAGCAGAGAGGAGGACAGAGGACAGAGAGGACAGAGGGAGCAGAGAGGAGGACAGAGGGAGCAGAGAGGACAGAGGGAGCAGAGAGGAGGAAAGAGGGAGCAGAGAGGAGGACAGAGGGAGCAGAGGAGGACAGAGGGAGCAGAGAGGACAGAGGGAGCAGAGAGGACAGAGGGAACAGAGAGGAGGACAGAGAGGAGGACAGAGGGAGCAGAGAGGAGGACAGAGGGAGCAGAGAGGAGGACAGAGAGCAGAGAGGACAGAGGGAGCAGAGAGGAGGACAGAGAGCAGAAGAGGACAGAGAGCAGAGAGAACAGAGGGAGCAGAGAGGACAGAGGGAGCAGAGAGGAGGACAGAGGGAGCAGAGAGGAGGACAGAGAGCAGAGAGGATAGAGGGAGCAGAGAGGACAGAGGGAGCAGAAAGGAGGACAGAGGGAGCAGAGAGGAGGACAGAGAGCAGAGAGGACAGAGGGAGCAGAGAGGAGGACAGAGAGCAGAGAGGACAGAGGGAGCAGAGAGGAGGACAGAGAGCAGAGAGGACAGAGGGAGCAGAGAGGAGAGTGGGAGCAGAGAGGAGGACAGAGGGAGCAGAGAGGAGGACAGAGAGCAGAGAGGAGGAAAGAGGGAGCAGAGAGGACAGAGAGAGCAGAGAGGAGGACAGAGGGAGCAGAGAGGAGGACAGAGAGGAGGACAGAGGGAGCAGAGAGGACAGAGAGGAGGACAGAGGGAGCAGAGAGGACAGAGAGGAGGACAGAGGAAGCAGAGAGGACAGAGAGGAGGACAGAGGGAGCAGAGAGGACAGAGAGGAGGACAGAGGGAGCAGAGAGGAGGACAGAGGGAGCAGAGAGGAGGACAGAGGGAGCAGAGAGGAGGACAGAGGGAGCAGAGAGGACAGAGGGAGCAGAGAGGACAGAGAGAGCAGAGAGGACAGAGGGAGCAGAGAGGACAGAGGGAGCAGAGAGGACAGAGAGAGCAGAGAGGAGGACAGAGGGAGCAGAGGGAGCAGAGAGGACAGAGAGAGCAGAGAGGACAGAGGGAGCAGAGAGGAGGACAGAGGGAGCAGAGAGGAGGACAGAGGGAGCAGAGAGGGGGACAGAGGGAGCAGAGAGGAGGACAGAGGGAGCAGAGAGGAGGACAGAGGGAGCAGAGAGGAGGACAGAGGGAGCAGAGAGGAGGACAGAGGGAGCAGAGAGGAGGACAGAGGGAGCAGAGAGGAGGACAGAGGGAGCAGAGGGGAGGACAGAGCAGGAGAGTGTGAAAGCCAGGGCGACGTTAATCTGACAGGTGAGTACAGTAATGACTGACAGCATGATGGGAATAAACAGATCAGGGACTCAGAGGAGGGAGAGACAGTATGGAGTTACAGGAGAGAGAGAGAAAGAGAGAGGGGGAGAGAGAGAGACAGAGAGAGGGAGATTCCCACCTGGAATAGGCTGTATAAAAGGGGCTAGAGAGAGAGAGCACGCGCTAGTGGAATGAATGTGACTCGGCGACAGTTTATCATCCTCCAATAAATGTTTTACAGGTGAGTGCACTGCAGAAAGAAGTCAATCTTAAAGGGACAGCTCAGCCTAAAATCCAAAATACATATTTTTCCTCTCACCTGTAGTGCTCAAAAACTCAGGCAAATGACACAAAACGATCTAGATGGATAAATAGCACTACAGGTGAGATTTTAGGGTGTGCTGTCCTTTAACCCATTCTCATATTCTCTTTAAAAATAAACAGATTTTGGTTAAAACAAGTTAAAATGCTGCCAGTTGGGGCTTCCGGTATGGCGCTTGAGCAGACGGCTGCTTAAAAGTTCAGCTCTCCCAACCGGCCGGTTTTAACCCCCCTGGAAGAACTACAGACAATATAATTCATTTTGATAAAGAACATGGCGGGGGGAAACGATAAAGAAATTACAAATGGGAATGATTCCAGGCGAGATAAAGAAGAAAGGGCTGCCGAAAGTGGATCTGGCGTGGGGAGCCACGGCAACAATGGCGGAGAGACAGCTAATGCTAACATGCTACAAGCTATACGCAGCGAGTTCATAGACCTCAGAGCGGGCCTGAAGAATGACATGGGCGAATTTCAGCTCTCTTTGCGAGATGACATGCGAAAGGACCTGAATGAGTTTCGACAGGAAATCAACCAGAAACTTGAAGAAACCACAGGCGAGCTGCAAGCCATTAAAACCAGAGTAACAGAGACAGAGCAACGCATCGCTGAGGTAGAGGAGGAGTGGGATGCAGCGGCGAAACGAGCCATAAACCGAGCCCTGGAGAACCAAGAAATACTGCAAGCAAAACTGACTGACCTAGAAGCACGCACCCGCCGAAATAACCTCCGCATATACGGCATACCTGAGGGATCAGAGGGGAACAACCTGTTGGAGTTCATAACGAAGCTCATAAAGACGGAGCTTGGTCCTCCCTTAGCGAACGTGGAGCTCAACATACAGCGTTGTCATCGATCACTCGCCCCAAAGCCTCCCGCTGAAGCACCACCGAGATCGCTGGTGTTGTGTTTCCTCGAGTTTACAGTGAAAGAACAAGTGATGCATACGGCGTGGAAAAAGAAAGACGTCCGCTGTGAGGGGAAAAGGATCTACTTCGACCAAGACTACCCTCCAGAGATACTGAAGAAAAGAAAAGCATACATGGAGATACTGAGGGCTCTAAAAGTTAAGGGAATCCGCTTCCAGACTCCATATCCAGCCAAACTGAGGGTGTTTTTCGACAACGGGATGAAAATCTACGAGTGCGCGAGAGACGCTGCCACAGATCTGAAGAAGAGGGGATTCCCACTAGAAGACACCGCTGACCCAAACCCCACGGAGGCGCAGCTGCGGAGTTCAACATGGGAGAGGGTCGGAGCTGCAGGAGAGGGCAGGAGCAGGCGTCAGAGAGGCAAGAGTGCAGTGATCCGGGAGCGGCTCACAGAGGAAGGGATACGCGAGAGACTGCGGAGCTTCCGACACGAGCAGGGAAGAAGTGATGTCACAGGGTAACAAATATCACGTGATGCAGAAGGGGTAAGAGGCTGAGGCCACACACCTCCATTATGGGCCAGTTCAGTGACTGATAAGATGCACAGTATTCATAGGCGTGGCTACGGTTATATGTATTAAAAAAAAATAAAAAAAAAAAAAAAAGCTATACCATGTAAAAAAAAAAAAAAAAAAAAAAAAACGTTTTTCGAGAACATCACTGCTAACTTAATTATTTTTCGCCAACGCTCTGGGACTGATCCTCATTTATCTGTTGTTTATTATACCTGGAGTCTACCTGAGTTGATTGTTTTTTACCGGCTATGGGACAGTTGAGACACCACCGGTGCAGAGTCTATTTCTGCACGGACGAGAGGCCCTTGAAGGACGCAAGGCTTCCCTCTCAACTTGAAGTTACACTTAAACTTCGAACTTGGAAGTCTTTGTTTGTTTGTTTGTTTTTTGTTCTGTGCATTACTGTATGTGTTTTTTTTTTTTCAATTATTTATTTATGTATTTTCATCTTTTTTGCAATACAATACAAAGACAACACAAACAAAAACAACAAAATCCGAGAGGGGCAAATACAAGCAAATAATAACAACGGTCAGACAAATTCACACATAGTGTATACAACAATAGATAATGGTCAAAACAAAATTATTAAAGTATATTCAGAGGTCCATCAGAGGTTCCCACGTTCTCAAAAAGACGTCTCCCTTATTCTTCAAGGCATAGGTACATTGTTCCAGTCTCAATGTTTCATTCAAAGCTTCTTTAAACAAATTAAATGTTGGAGGTTTTTGATGGTTCCAGTTAAGCAAGATGCATTTCTTAGCTATATATGATATTATGCTAGTCCGTTTGATAGACATGGGGTCTAGTGTCCTGTCCAGATCCACACCAAAAAGATATCTTATAGGTGTACTCTCTAACGGGATTTCCAGGACTTTAACAGTCAGATCATGTACTGCTTTCCAGAAATGTTTCAGTTTTCTACATTCCCAAAAGACATGGATAATTGACCCTGTACATGTCCCACAACGATTACATTTGGGAGAAGAGTTAGGATACATCTTACTTAAACGGACCGGAGTAAGATACATTCTGTGCATAAATTTGTAATTCTGTTCGATTATCTTATTACAGGACAGAGAAGTAAATACATTCTGACACACACTATCCCACTGTTCGTCACTGAATTCACAGTTTAGATCTCTTTGCCATACCTTCTTGAGTGAAGTCAATGATGAACTATGATGATCTAACAGAGCTCTATATATTAAAGAGATTTTTCCTTTAAGCACTACAGCGCCCTCCAGAATCTCCTCCATATCTGACAGCCTCGTTTGCAGTCGTCCCTTCTTTTGAAGGTCAGTAATAAGATGGCGGATTTGTAGGTATTTATAAAAGTCCTGTTTTGGAATGTCAAATTCCGACCTCAGATCCAAAAAGGATTTCAGAGAACCTTCATTGAACAGATCATAAAACGTATGTATACCGTGTTCTTTCCACTTTATAAACAAGGACTTTCCAATTGAGGGTGTCAAATCTGGATTCGAGGATAGAGGAGCTAGCATAGAGATTCTGGTATGGGCCCCACAAAACTTTTTTATATCTTGCCAGGCTTGTAGATTATTGTTAGTTACATAGGTTCTCAATACTGAGTGTAGTGCACTTGTGTTATTAATAAATGGTAGAGAGGGCAAGGAGATGGGGTGGACAAGTTCTTCCTCAATCTCCTTCCAATGGGCTGCCTTTCGTTCATGTATCCAACTAATCAGATTCTTTGTTTGGGCGGCCCAATAATACAACTGGAAATCTGGGAGTCCCAGTCCCCCTTTTTCCTTAGACTTTGTCAGAGTTTTAAGAGCTATTCTGGGTGAAGAGTTCTTCCAAATAAAGGATCTTATCAGTTTGTTTATAGAGTTAAAAAATGCTTTATTTAAGTAACAGGGCAATGATTGAAATAAATAGCTAAATCGCGGCAGTACGTTCATTTTAATTACATTAATTCGTCCAAGAAATGAGATGGGAAGCAGGTTCCAATGTTCTAATTCTTCCTTGATCTTTTTAAGTAATGGGGTATAGTTCATATGGAACAAGTCTTTAAGCTTTGGGGATACGACCACTCCCAGATATTTAAATCCGCTCTGCGCCCAGGTGAAAGGAGAGATACTCTTTAGTTCGCTAGTAATGGATGAGTTTAATAGGCAAGCGTTAGATTTAGTTAAATTAATTTTGTAGCCTGATATCTTTCCAAATGTATTTATAAGGTCTAGCACTGCTGGGATTGATTTCTCTGGACTGGTCAGGTATAGGATTATGTCGTCCGCATATAACGAAATTCTATTATCCATCTTCCCAGCATTTATTCCCGAGATTTCTTTACTTATCCGTATAGCCTCAGCAAGAGGTTCAATCGCCAAATCAAACAGAAAGGGGGACAAAGGACATCCCTGCCGACAGCCCCTATATAAGCCAAACCTTT
The DNA here is from genome assembly GCF_964638095.1 of Poromitra crassiceps. Lineage (NCBI taxonomy): Eukaryota > Metazoa > Chordata > Actinopteri > Beryciformes > Melamphaidae > Poromitra > Poromitra crassiceps. Next base: position 41,975,310 of record NC_139624.1, read on the forward strand.
CAGTGAGAGCACCATTAACACATATCTGAGCTTGCGGATTGCTATACATTGCCTTTATCCACCCGATACATCTGTCACCAAAATTAAATTTCTCCAGAACAGAAAATAAATATGACCACTCAACCCTGTCAAACGCTTTTTCTGCATCAAGAGATATCAAAAGTGCTGGCTGCTTGTGCAGGGCAGAGTGGTCAATCACATTCAATAACCTCCGAATATTGTCTGAGGCATATCGTGCTTTTACAAAGCCAGTTTGGTCCGGGTTAATAAGGTTAGGTAATATATCTTCTAGTCTATGGGCAATCAGTTTAGATATTATCTTGAGGTCTACTGGTAGTAAGGAAATAGGTCGGTATGAACTACATTCAGCGGCGTCCTTATCCTTCTTGTGTATCAATGATATTATAGCTGTTTTCATTGAGTCAGGCAGGATTCCGTTCTCGAAAAAATCTGTAAGCATGGGCATAAAGAGGGGCTGTATTTGAGGCCAAAACGTCTTATAAAATTCTGCCGGGTATCCGTCCAAGCCTGGAGTTTTTCCTGAAGACAGTGCCATAATAGCTTCCAGCACTTCCTCCGACGTAAATGGAGAGTTCAACCATTCCTTTTCATCTTCAGAAATCGAAGGTAAAGATACCTTATCTAAGAATGTGCGAATATCTGATTCAGAAGGGCTATCTGACGTATACAGCTGCCCATAGAAGTCAAAGAATGATGTCTTTAGCGATTGTATATCATATTTCAGTTGGCCTGTTGTGTTGCGTATGCATTTTATTGTACGGTCAGCCTGTTATTTTTTAAGCTGATAGGCTAAAAGCCTGCTGGGTTTGTTCCCATATTCGTGATAATGCTGTCTAGTAAAGAATAAAAGTTTTTTGATATGTTCCGTTTGGATAAGGTTGAGATTGGCTCTAACCGTATTCAGTTTCTTCAGGTTTTCATCTGTGGGTGATTGCTTGTGGGTTTGTTCCAAATCGACAAGATCCTTTTTAAGTTGTTCAGCCTGGTTGGTAGCTGCCTTTTTCTTTGCTGATGTATATGAGATCAGCTGCCCCCTGATCACTGCCTTAGCTGCGTCCCATATTACTGCAGGAGTAACAGGGGAAGCTGCATTGTCCTGTCTATATTGTTCCAGCCATTTTCTAATGTTGTTGCATGCCTCAGTATTTGTAATAAGCGAAGAATTAAATCTCCAATATTTGATGTGATGTGTCTGTTGGGGAAGAAATAGTTGAAGGTATACTGGTGAGTGGTCCGATATGAGAATGGGCCCTATGCTGCAAGAGACTACAGAAGAAAGGTAATTCTGAGGTAAAAGGAAAAAATCTAGTCTGGAGTATGTTTTATGCCTAGCTGAGTAAAAAGTGTAATCTTTCACTGTTGGATTGAATTCTCTCCAGACATCAATAAGGCCTGCCTCGTTAGATGCAATCCGTAGTGCTTTTGATGCATTTGGATTAGAGGCTAAAGATGATGATTTATCCAAGCTGTTGTTCATACAGCAATTAAAGTCTCCAGCTATCAACCCCAAGTCTGCATTATATTGACTAAATAGGGTGATCATATCTGTCATGAATTTTGGACAGTCCTCATTTGGAGCATAGATGTTAAGCAGTACAAGCTCCTGACCAAAAAGCAGCCCCCGTACCAATACATACCGGCCCTCACTGTTATTATATTGTTCTTTAAGTATAAAAGGGAGATTTTTATGGATAAGTATTGCCGTCCCCCTTTTATTGCTTGTAAAACTTGAAAAATAAAGTTGCCCTACCCAATCTCTCTTAAGTTTTTTGTGTTCCTCATTGGACATGTGTGTTTCCTGTAAAAAGGCAATAGATACTTTCTCCTTTTTCAAAAATGTAAGAACTCTCTTACGTTTAATTGGGTGACCTAGTCCTCTGACATTAAATGTTATCACATTAAGTGTATTAGCCATATTGCAAATTGAATGTTAACTTAGTAATGCTTGACCATTGTGAAACAAGAAAAGAAAAATGAAAAATGAAAACAGACATAACAAACAAAGAAAAAGGTGCAAAATAAAAGAGCCCCCTCGACCCCCACTCCCCCACCCAAGAAACCCACAGCCTAGCCCCCAAATGACTAGACAACCCCATAGCAACAAGTAAAACCCTCAACTTGTCTGGCAGACGGTGAATACCCATCAACAACGCACAATGCCTATCTTTGAACTCTATCTAATTACCGTATATTAGTAAAGGAGAGAAGATTGCTTTGAGCTTGCACTTATACATGAGCAGATGATGAAAACAAAAACAAAAACAAAACAAAGGCAAGCTCTCCTTAAAAAAAATTTTTTTTTTTTTTCCTTCCTTCCTCACCTCTTCCCTCCTCCCCCCCCCTCCCCCCTCTTTTGTTTGTGTTTAATGCTTATGAAAGCAAACTCACCCCTGCTCCGATAAAGGACACTAACGGAGGGGAATAGAGAAAACAAATTGCTCCTAGCTTATGATAATAGGGGATAAGCCCCTTCCCCCTCTCACGAAACATCTGGTTACCATAATATAGCGGACAGAGCTGCCCCCTCATGTATATGTCAGAGAAAATAGCTCTAAGCTTGTGTTTACACATTAAGTGTATCAGATGCATCAAAGCTTATAGATCAAAAAGAAAAACCCCTCTGAAACTGTAAATATACAGAAGCTTCACATCTAAAATAAATGGGTTGGTAATAGCCCAACCGTTTATAGAGTGTTCAAACTCACCCCTCCTCCCGTAGGTTTTGGAGATAGAGGAGAGAAGAAAAAAAAAGAAAAGAAAAATATATATGCACACATCTACATACACACACATACACACACACGCACGCACACACACACACACACACACACACCCACACACACCCACACACACACACACACACACACCCACACACACACACACATGTGTACACATAAACACCAAACTTCTCAGTCCTCCTAACTTAAAATACCCACAAGAGAGAATACTCTAAGCTTATGTACTTAATATAACTTACACCTAAATCTATAACAGAAAGCAAATATTCGTCTAAGAGAAAGAAGAAAAACAAAACAAAAAATTGTACTGAGCTTATGTTATAGAAAGAGTTTGAATGGAACTCACCCCTTCATCTTACTAAACAAACAGTTCAAACCTGACCACTCGTCGTGTGTCTTATTTGTCAATACTACGGTGAAAGTCCTCCGCCTCTCTTGGTGAGGAGAACAGCTGTATCTTCCCGTTGTGTAGGACCCTCAGCTTGCACGGGTTGGGGTGGAATCCACGGAAGGTCCCCTTATCGATAAACAGCTTCTTGACGGTGTTGAACTCCCGTCTCTGGCGCATGGTTTCTGCAGACAGGTCCTGTGCGAATGAGAGCCTGGATCCGTTGTGTTTTATGTCCCGTTGTCTCGTTGAGCGCATCACCAGCTCTTTCTCTTGGAAGTTGAGGAAACGTATGAGGACGGCTCTGCTGAAATTGGGATTTGCTGGTGCCAGCGTGCGGTGGACTCTTTCCAGTGTGAAGGACCTGTCTGGGCCTAGGTTCAGCCATTGGGGTAGCATATCATGCACAAAGTCCAGAAGGGGACGACTGCCTTCGGCGCCTTCTTTGAGGCCAAACACCCGGATATTCTTTCTCCTCCCTCTGTTCTCCAAATCGTCCGTCTTGGCCTCCAGGTATGTGATACGCTTCATAGCCGAGGCTAATGCTGTAGCAGCGCTGGCTAGCCCGTCCTCTGTTGTTGATATGCGGGTCTCAGCTTGCCCGATACGTTTTTCGTTGGTTACTACTTCTCGTTTGATATCAACCAGGCTGTTTTCTAGCGTTGTAACAGAGTTCGCCATTTCACTCAAACGCTTGTCGATTCCATCCAGCTTTGAGCCGACCTCTGAGCGGAGTGCTTTTAGCTCGTTCAGCACTTCAGCTATTTCCGCCATGTTGCTATCTTCGTTAGCCTCGCTGGTCACGGTTGATTTCCTGTCTTGTTGTCTTCTTCCGCGAGCTCGTGTAAAAATGTCACACTCTTTGACATCCGCGGGTTTTGGCAAAGACATGTCCCTGTTACGGGCCAGGTTTATAGAGGTTTGGGGTAGTTTAGGTGCGAAGTTGTGAGGAGCCTTCACTCTACGCCGCCATCCTTGTTCGGGTCACGTGACTCTACTGTATGTGTTTTGACGATTTTATGATGGTATACTTTAGTTATAGTTATTGTTCTTACTCACATGTTGCCAGTATCAGAAGAATGATTAGCAAAGGTTATGGATAGGAATGTAAAGATAATATCACTAAATGTAAACGGGCTTGTTAATCCAGTCAAAAGAGGCAAAATAATGGCCAAAATGAAAAAAGAAAAAAAACCAAATAATCTTTTTCCAGGAGACTCATCTCTCACAGCCTGAACATGAAAAATTGAAAGGGTTTGGATACAGGAACACATTCTACAGTACTTTTAAGGGGGGTCATAAGAGAGGTGTTTCAATATTGATACATAACTGCCTTAACTTTGAATTACTGAAGGAGATCAAAGACAAAGAGGGCCGTTTCGTCATGGTTCGGTGCAAAATTGATGACAGACTGGTTACATTGTGTAACGTGTACATCCCTCCAGGAAATAGCCAAAATGTCCTGAAGAAGTTATTTGATTTGATAGACTCGGAAGCACAGGGCACGCTGGTCTGTGGGGGCGATTTCAACATGGTGATGAACAATAGGAGGGACTCAACAAGTTATAACAGAAACCAAACTACACAATCTAAATTATTCAGGAAGTACATAGAGGAAGCGGGGCTGATGGATATTTGGAGGGACCTTCACCCAACAGACCGAAATTATACATTCTATTCAGCACCACACACCAGCTACTCAAGAATCGACTACTTTTTTATACATAGCAATGACAGGCATAGAATACAGGAATGTAGTATTGGGCTGATGGATGTCTCGGACCACTCTGCACTATATCTCTCATTATACCTAGACAGCAGACCTAGAAAAACAACATGGAGGCTAAATTCGGGCTTACTCAATAATAAAACAGTGTTAGAACAAATAAAAACTGAAATAAAGTCTTACATCGAACTAAATGATAATGGGGAGGTGAGTCCAGTCATGCTCTGGGATGCACTGAAGGCTGTTCTTAGAGGGAAAATAATTGCAATCAGTACCGCTAGGAAGAAGTTAAAGGAGCATAGACTTAAAACACTGGAGGAGGAACTTAAAAATTTAGAAACAATACATAAAGAAAGGAAAGCACGCCAGTTGCTGGATCAGATTAAAACTGTGAAGAAAGAAATAGATGAAATATATACAGAAGAGATAGAGAAAAAACATAAATTTTTGAGACAATCATATTATGAAGTAGGCCCAAAGGCAACACGTCTATTAGCAAGGCGTTTACGAAAAAAACAAATACTGAATACGATAAACAAAATTAAGGACATAGAAACAGGAAAGACATCCAGCAACCTTGAAGAAATAGAGAAGGCATTTGAATCATACTATAAAAAACTATACACACAGCCACATCAAGAGAGCAGCCAGACGGTGGGTGCGTTCCTGGACTCACTGGACTTGCCCTCCATAGGAACAGAACAAAACGAACAGCTGACAAAGTCAATCACAGATGAAGAACTAGATGCAGCAATAAGTAGACTTAAAAATAACAAGTCGCCGGGTGGAGACGGTCTGCCAGCAGAGTGGTACAAAGCATTCAAACAGGAAATAAAGCCTCTTCTCCTGTCCTGCTTTAATTGGGTACTTAAAGAAGCAACTATACCACCATCTTGGAGACAAGCTCTGATTTCGGTTATCCCGAAAGAGGGTAAGGATAGAGAATTATGTAGCTCTTATAGACCAATATCAGTCCTGAATCAGGACTACAAACTTTACGCTTCCATCATATCTAGAAGGCTTGACTCTTTCGCCCCAGAACTGATCGAGGAGGATCAGACAGGTTTTGTTCGGGGACGAACGACCCAGGACAATATAAGGAGGTCGCTTCATGTTCTTCACCATGTTGGGCGGACTCAGGGCAGTGTGCTGCTGGCAAGTATGGATGCGGAGAAGGCTTTCGACTGTGCAAACTGGCAGTTTTTGTTCCAAGTATTAGGGAAATTTGGATTCTCAGAAGAATCAATAAATTGTATAAAGGCACTATACCATAAACCTATAGCTAGAATAAGAGTGAATGGCGGTCTCTCAGATAACATCGCTCTAGAGCGTGGGGTGAGGCAGGGGTGCCCATTGTCTCCCAGCCTATTCGCCTTCTATATTGAACCACTGGCACAGGCAATTAGACAAAATCAAAAAATAGAAGGAGTGGTCGTGAAGGACGTGGAACATAAAATTGCACTGTATGCAGACGACATATTATTGTACATGAGTAACCCTCAAGTCTGCCTGCCCACTCTATTTGATCTCCTTGAGGAATATGGCAGGTATTCTGGTTATAAGCTAAATATCCAGAAAACGCAGGTTTTATCCCTTAACTTCACCCCACCAAATAGTATTAGACAGAATTTCCCACTTAATTGGAACCTTAAAGCTATAAAATACCTGGGGGTCTGGATAACACAAGATTTGGATGACTTATATGAAAAGAATTATGTCCCTATTAACACCAAAATAAAAGACGATTTAAGTCGATGGTCTCTGCTCCCATTAAACTTCAATAACAGAATTGAGACCATTAAAATGAATATCCTATCAAGATTACTGTACCTCTATGTCCCTGCCAGTTAAAATCCCCCCTAAGCAATTCAATGAATGGGACAAACAAATATCGAGGTTCATTTGGAATGGTAAAAAACCAAGAATTAGATATACTACGCTCACACTGAGCAAAGACAGAGGAGGGATGTCTCTACCGAGTCTCAGAGACTACTACTTTGCTGCACAACTCAAACCACTTGTGTCTTGGTGTGACGGAGAAGTAGTGGCTAAATGGAAGGTTATGGAAACAAGTAGGTTGGAAATACCTATACAAGCTCTACTGGGAGATAAAAAGCTAGCCAAGTCCAAATTCGATAAACTAGACCCAATCACAACCTTTACCCTTCAGAATTGGTTTACCATTGTCAAGCAACTAAAGATAGAAAAACAATCAAAGAAACTAAGATGGATAGCACACGATACAGCGTTTGTCCCAGGGAAGATGGATCAAAGATTCCAATCATGGTGTAACAGGGGGATTACAGCTTTTTGTAAAATAATGGAAGGAGATAAACTGAAGAACTTTCAAGCTCTGAAAGACGAGTATAACTTAGAGAAATTGGACTTCCACAGATATTTACAGTTACGAAATTACTTTATTCACGAAATCCAGGATCAAGGTCTTCATGTACAACCAAGTCCACTGATAGAATTACTAGTACAGACATATACAAAGGGGACAAGGGGAATAGTGTCGAGGTTGTACCAAAGCATTAATGGTTCTAGAAAACATACAACAGACTATATTAGGGAACGATGGGAAAAGGAACTGAGTACTGAAATTACTGCTGAACAATGGTCAAATATTTGTAATACCCAATTCACAACTACAAGCTCGAATACCTGGCGAGAATTCTGCTGGAAAACTATGACACGTTTTTTCATTACCCCCAAAGTTAAATCAAGGCAGCTAGGAATTCCACAAACATGCTGGAGGAATTGTGTTGGGGGGGAGGCTAACCATTTCCATGTTTTTTGGGGGTGTCCAAGAGTGGTGCCTTTCTGGAGTGGTCTCTGTGACAAAATACGAGAGATCTTGAAATTACAAATACCAAATACTTGCCTTACCCTGTGCCTAGGGGACATTCCGGATGACATCCCGAGGAGTGATGCTTATTTACTGAAAGTCTTTATAGTGGCAGGGAAAAAGGCCATCACACGTAAATGGCTGCAAATGGAGCCTCCAAGCTTGGAAAATTGGTTTCAAATAGTCACTGACATTTATCAAATGGAAAAGCTCACTTTCATCTTAAGACTAAATGCAGCGGGATTTGAGAAGAAATGGGGAAAATGGATCGACTATGTAGAAGAAACGACTAAGGGCACTTAAAAAATGGGGGCCTCTCCCTCCTCTTCCCCTTCCCCCTTTTTTTCTATAAATCTTATTGTCTTAAAGCCTCTACCACCTTTAACTGAAGAAAGCTAATTTAACCATTATTTGTAACTCATGTATAAAACTGGAACTGTATATGTGAATGAATGCTGATATGTTTGTACAAAAAATACCATCTGTTTTTATGTTATCTATGTTTTTTGTTTGCTTTATATGTTTATTGAAAAATCAATAAAATCATAAGTAAAAAAAAAAAAAAATGCTGCCAGTTGGGGGAGGGGATTTCATACGATCTGGTGTTTACATGTAGGGATGCTCCGATCCGCGTTTTTCGCCTCCGATACCGATTCCGATATGTGGGGGTCCTGTATCGGCTGATACCGAGTACCGATCCGATACCAGTGCTTGACATTAACGGCTGTCCAGTTGCCCTTGGCAACCTTAAAAAATTGGCCTGTGGTTGCCTCAGTGGCAACCACATTTTAACATATAACAATAGGGACAGCAAACAGCAAAATGTGCACCCCAAAATAAACATGTTTCTAATATTCCTAAAACCCTAAATCGATATTAATAAGATGACATCACAGATCACACACAGACTCTCTCTCTCATCTCCCCAATGCAGCCCTGCGACTCCACAGTCGCTAGGCATCAGCTTTTGGTTGCCGAAACTGTAATATGGTTGCCATTCTTAGTCACCTTATATTTTAGTAATTAAGATACTATGCACTTAGTCAACTGGCATGGGTTGGTGGTACAATATGGAAATGATTCCTGTCAGAGAATCCTTTGTGGTTTGAGGTTTGATTATTTCCATGAACTGAGTGAACATACAGATATTACAGGGTCTGAAATAAACATAAGCTAATAAATGGTCTTGAGTTTAATGTAGTCTAATGGTCCTTACACATCAAGAGCGATGCGAATATACGGCACGATGCGAGTTTTGACCCACCTGTCAATCACAGCCACAGATGTGTACACGTCGAAAGCGAATTTCTGAAAAATCGACTGTGGTTCGAAAAAATAAACACCGCAATAACGCTCCGCGAAACTTCGCCGTTGGTATGCACGGTTGCATTGACTGATATAGGTTCGGAAAATATTATTGACGTGCGAATTAATCGCACGAAAAAAACGTGCTCGGTGTGTAAGGACCTTAAATCCAAATATAACAAATATGATGGTTATTTCTGTTATACAATAGCTAAGTACACTGTGTATTGAGATAAGTAACTAACTTTACCTCTTTTATTTAGCACATATTAACAGATTGTCTTAACTCATTGAGTGCCAATGACGTCTAAAGACGTCAATTCAAATAGTAACGTAGAGTGCCAATGACGTCTAAAGACGTCAATTGCGTTTTTTGACGGTGGGACATGGATCAAAGCCTGATGCATCTCCTGTGAAAGTATGGGGGATTTTGAATGTGTATAAGCTATTTTACGGACCCATTAAGTGGCGACAGTGCTCTCCAGATTTGAGAAAGGTGAGGAAAAACAGCAGAAAAAGCCGTGATGAAACGGAAACCGATGCATGCTGGAGCCAGAGCAGCACAGATTGCTCTGGCTGGAGCTAACGTTAGCTGCGAACAGCAGCCAATCCGCTCCCACAACTGAGCCCCTCTGTCTCTGCTGCGATAGTTTCTCCACACGATTAGCCGCCAGAAAAGAAAACCAAAGCCAAACCATTCTCATGAGAATGGTTTGGCTTTTCGGTGTCGCGCTGGGAGCCGGCGCACAAGGCGGAGCGCTCGGAAAATAGACTCTGGGTGCAGCGCACTTTGAAACGCGCAGCAGAAAGCCCAGAATCGGACGCAGCTTCATCCCAGTTCACAACCGAAACCCCAGAAACGCAGACGAACTCAGCGAGCCCGATCCAGACTCCCCCGACGAGCGGCCGCCATCCGAACGTGGATCCGCAGGCAGCAGAGACTCGCCTGACACACGCAGCAGAGCGAGCAGAGCCACCAGAGACACTCCCACGGAGGAGGAGTTTGCAGTTGAGGGGGGTGGGGGTGCTGTTTTATTGAAGGAAATTACTGTTCAGATGTTTCAGGTCAGAAAATATTAGCTTCAGAGTCAGTGATTTGCTTGAAATGCTTCATTTCACAAAAGGCTCATTATCTCAGCTTCTAGTTTGAAACGTCTGTTTTTGGTGAAATCAACCTATCTTCTCCGGCTGATAACTAAAGAACGGAAAATTATATCAATAAACTTTTTTTTGCTGATGATACAAGAGAGTCTCATCGTTCTTTGGGCGTGTTCGGTGTTTACATAGTAATATCACACAATATTCTGTGGGTCTTGAGTTATCACTGAAAACGCTCTGAAAGGGCTGGCACTGGGAGCATCCGTTTTCCAAAAGTGGCTGGCACTCAATGAGTTAATAAGGGAGAGTAATAAACATTTCAACTGTGTCCATACATACACCAATAAAGCCATACAGAATTAGGCTACTATTATTAGCACACAATAATCAACATTAGCCTACATTAGCCTGACCAGCACTGATAATAACGTAAGGTAACTTCCTCTGAAAAGTAGGGTACTTAAACCGTCAGTCAATTGAGCAAGACGTCGGCAAGTAGGCTATGCTAAACAAACAAAACAGAATGAGGTAGAATTATTCACAACAGAAATATCACAGCTTACATGTAGGCTATGTCCTCATGCAAACTTCAGGGTTATAGACAGTCCATATTATTGTCTCTGGACAGCGTTTCACCACATAGAGCATGCAACAGCTGCTGCTCGTTAAAGATCGTTAACTAGCTGCAGAGTCAGAGTTGCTCTTAATCAAGCAGGGCTGCATCAGGGAGATGAGAGAGGGTCTGTGTGTGATGTCAACTTATCAACTGGGCAGCTGTTAATGTCGAGGCCTGTGTCAAACTGGTTGGTGTAGCTAGCGTGAAATACCTCCAAATAGGTGATCCTTTGGCTTGCTCCATGCTGTTAGCTGCTGCTGCCTAGCCTACATCAGCTTGTTTGGAAACAGCCAGGCAGGCGTGCTGAGCACGTTGCTAGCGTATGATGTCACACGCTGCACACACATAGAATTAGAGTGAATAGAATGGCCCCTATGGATCGGTCCATTTGCCACCGATACCCGATCTAGAATTTTGTGCTATATCGGGGCCGATACCCGATACCAGTATCGGATCGGCGCATCCCTATTTACATGCACCCAGAGCATGCATCCATATAATTGAACAGCTGTGCCACGTGCGCAAAAGTGATGAATACAACTTGACAGGTCTGCCAACTCTCGCATTGACCGTGAAAAAGCAATTGACACTTCTCACATACTTCTCACACACTTCTTCAAGTAGGCTACATTTTCTCACAGTGAAAAATTAATTCATACTGTAGGCTATCATATGAACTGTCACACGGAAATGAGAGACACGGAATCCTGATGAGAAAACGTTTGGAGCTTTTATAGCCTAACGTTACTCCGTGCGGGTTTCTCGTCGCTGGAGTGAAAATCTCCACTTTGTCCGCGCGCATACGGTAGTTAGAAAATCTCCTCTAATTTCTTGCTGCAGCAGGCAGGAGTCTCCTTTATGTCAAGACAGAGGGCATCATCATGGGCATGTGCAGAAAGAAGGCAGCCAGAGAGTCAGTTCCATTGTTTGCATGAACATTTTTCCTTTGATCGGTTTATGAAAAGGTTTAAACGACCTCTCTGCAACCGATTGAAATTAAATTTTGATTGAAATTAAATTTCAATCGGTTTGGGCTTGTTAAGCCGATTGAGGTGTTTATATGGAGCATTTTTAGTTTGTTTGGGCTTTTACACCTATTTCAAGCTGATTACTATGGTCCATGTAAACGTGCCTACTGTCTTCACCCATAAATGTGAGACCAGAGCGGTTTCTCAAAGTCAACGAAGGATCCTCATTTGGCTGAATTTCAAGGAGGCTACGTCATCGGAGGCCGCTGAAGGACTGTTCCAATGTCCCAATCCTACAAAGGACTGTTCCAATGTCCCAATCCTACAAATGACTGTTCCAATGTGCCAATCCTACAAAGTACTGTTCCAATGTCCCAAACCTACAAAGGACTGTTCCAATGTCCCAATCCTACAAATTACTGCGTCCTCAGGAGAGAGACATTTCGAGGATGCCCATGTGTTTCCTCAGCGCACGTGAAGTACCAACAATTCTATGCACACGGATGAATGATTGCTCCCAGCTGGGTCTTTTAAAAATGGCAAGCAGCAAAACATCACCGGCTGCACAAATTTACACGTTTAAATTTAAGTATCTGTCATCCGTGAATATGTTATAACTTTAGTGTGCCAGCAACTATTAATGTCCAATTGCTTATTAATAAACTAGAAAATTCTGTGAAATCTGAAATCTGACGGTGGGACCATGACGCAATCACGCACACTCGCTAGCCTGTTGTTTGCTCTTCCAATGTGAGGAAGAACTCTTGCCTGCAGAGGCAGGACGTGACTACCAAGGACAAGTCCTGCAAAGGAAGGATCCTTGACATTGAGAAACGGCTCAGGACTGCTGGCCTGTACACATAGGACCCAATTCATTCATAGGTTTAGCCTATGTTTACAATTTTAGTGTAGTTCTTTTTTGTAGTTCCTCATTTGGTTCAAAGCCTTTTTTGAGTATTTCTTTTATCTGTTTTGCAACTACCGATCTGAAAAATGCCTGGTTTCCCACAAAATAAACATCTGTGGTGAACCTGAAGCCTACCTCTGCCTCTTCTCCTGCTCGCCATCCTTGCATGCCAAAAAGTCAGTGGGTTTATTTTCAAATTGACGAAATCTGTTAATCCAACGATGTTATGCTGCATCCTTTTTTAATCATGGCCTATATAGAGTTCAACAGTCATGTGACATTTCTTGCACTGGAAGTGAGTTTCCCATCCATTTTCTCCATAGACATTTCAGAAAACCTTATACGAGTTTTAAGGCTGGAACCAAGCCACCCCATGACCTACTGAATCATGAGTGACCATAAAACATTTCAGTTGGGGTAAAAACAAAAAATAAAGACGGGGGAAGAAAATCGGGGGGGGGGGGATTCACCCCGATGTTATTTTTTATGTAAGACAGGAGCTCTCTCAATGTCAAGGTTCCCTCCTCAGCAGGATGGGTCCTTCCTACTTCCTAGTCATGTCCTACAGAGGGCAGACAAGAATCCTTCCTCACATTCAAAGAGCAAACATTTTGGAACAGGCTAGCGAGTGTGGGTGATTGTGCCATGGTCCCACCATCACTCCCGCACGAAAACACAACAAAGGAAATTGACAAAGCTAGTTAGGGGGCGGCTGTAGCTCAGGAGGTAGAGCGGGTCGTCCACTAATCGCTTTGGATAAAAGAGGTCGGTGGTTCGATTCCCGGCTCCTCCTCTGCATGTCAAAGTGTCCTTGGGCAAGATACTGAACCCCGAATTGCTCCTGATTTTGAGCCAGCACCCTGCGTGGTAGCCTGCCGCCATCGGTGTGTGAATGGGTGAATGTACCTACTGATTGTAAAGCGCTTTGGATAAAAGCGCTATATAATTGCAGGCCATAGTTAGCTAGCAGGCTAGCTAACAAATTTAGCCATGACAGCTCAGTTAGCCTAACGTTACCAAAGTTTCTAGCTTATTAATAAATAATTTGGCATTAAAACGTTTGCTGGCACACTAAAGTGATAACATATTTCTAATGCTCACCATTTTTAAAAGACAGCAGAGGAATAAAAATGTTCCGTGAAGCAAAGTTTACTTTTCTGACCAAGCAGAGCCCATTTCAACTTCTGAACTTCCCACACCCTTTCAAAGCATACTGCACTGATTGAGTACAGGTTGAGTGAAGTTCTGTTTCTTTCCACCTCCACAAAGAAGACTCTTCATAGTCCTTTGGGCACCCCATCATCCCTCTTTTTTCCTCCTTCTCAGATAACCCCATTCTAGCAAACTAATTATTACCAAGGTCTGAAGGAAGACGTGTGGGAGTGAGGAATGGAGTGAGGAAGAGAGAAAGAGGAAAGGAACAGAGAGATCAGAGTCTGGTCGTTTAGTCCTCGGTGCCATCCTCCAGCCCCCCTGCTGAGCATACTGCAAAACACACATCAAAAGAACAGGACTACACGCTCACACACCTGCAGTGCCCTCTTAGCCACTTTGATGAAGTTTGCTTGAAGGAAAATAGATGCGTCCACTGGACTAGTGAAGACTAGAAAGGGATTATTTCAAGGGATGAGAGGCGTAAGGAATCAATCTAAGCAGCAACACTTGATAAACACTGGTGTTTATGTATTTTTGGACCGTGCAGAGAATTTCAAAGACTTGCCAAGGAAACAATCTGTCCCTTTCTCTATTTCTCACTTTCTTCACCTCTTGTTTACCACACAGGGAACATGCTGCTGAATTCAAGGTCCAGCCAACCACAAGTAGACAATAGACCTTTACAGAGGGGGAAAAGGCAGGCGTCCTGGTGGATCAGTGATCTAAGGAGCATACCATGTAAATGTGATGGCCTGGGTTTGAATCCAACCCAAGACCTTTGACACGCCATCCCTCTGTGCCTCGACTTTGAACCGCTTTGAACTGTCCAATAAAGGCAAAAATGATTGCTTACTCACCATCATATAATCTGTGGCGTGGAGGTAGTGTTTACTCACAAGCATATAATCTGTGGCGTGGAGGTAGTGTTTACTCACCACCATATAATCTGTGGCGTGGAGGTAGAGTTTACTCACAAGCATATAATCTGTGGCGTGGAGGTAGAGTTTACTCACAAGCATATAATCTGTGGCGTGGAGGTAGTGCTTACTCACCATCATATAATCTGTGGCGTGGAGGTAGTGTTTACTCACAAGCATATAATCTGTGGCGTGGAGGTAGTGTTTACTCACCATCATATAATCTGTTGCATGGAGGTAGTGCTTACTCACCACCATATAATCTGTGGCGTGGAGGTAGTGTTTACTCACCACCATATAATCTGTGGCGTGGAGGTAGAGTTTACTCACAAGCATATAATCTGTGGCGTGGAGGTAGAGTTTACTCACAAGCATATAATCTGTGGTGTGGAGGTAGTGTTTACTCACCATCATATAATCTGTGGTGTGGAGGTAGAGTTTACTCACAAGCATATAATCTGTGGCGTGGAGGTAGTGTTTACTCACCACCATATAATCTGTGGCGTGGAGGTAGTGCTTACTCACCACCATATAATCTGTGGCGTGGAGGTAGTGCTTACTCACAAGCATATAATCTGTGGCGTGGAGGTAGTGTTTACTCACCACCATATAATCTGTGGCATGGAGGTAGTGCTTACTCACCATCATATAATCTGTGGCGTGGAGGTAGTGTTTACTCACCATCATATAATCTGTGACGTGGAGGTAGTGTTTACTCACCATCATATAATCTGTGGCGTGGAGGTAGTGTTTACTCACCACCATATAATCTGTGGCGTGGAGGTAGAGTTTACTCACCACCATATAATCTGTGGTGTGGAGATAGTGTTTACTCACCATCATATAATCTGTGGCGTGGAGGTAGTGTTTACTCACCACCATATAATCTGTGGTGTGGAGGTAGTGTTTACTCACCATCATATAATCTGTGGCGTGGAGGTAGTGTTTACTCACCACCATATAATCTGTGGTGTGGAGGTAGAGTTTACTCACCATCATATAATCTGTGGTGGGGAGGTAGTGTTGACTCACCATCATATAATCTGTGGCGTGGAGGTAGTGTTTACTCACCACCATATAATCTGTGGCGTGGAGGTAGAGTTTACTCACCATCATATAATCTGTGACGTGGAGGTAGTGTTTACTCACCACCATATAATCTGTGGCGTGGAGGTAGAGTTTACTCACCATCATATAATCTGTGGCGTGGAGGTAGTGTTTACTCACCACCATATAATCTGTGACGTGGAGGTAGTGTTTACTCACCACCATATAATCTGTGGTGTGGAGGTAGTGTTTACTCACCATCATATAATCTGTGGCGTGGAGGTAGTGTTTACTCACCACCATATAATCTGTGGTGTGGAGGTAGAGTTTACTCACCATCATATAATCTGTGGCGTGGAGGTAGTGCTTACTCACCACCATATAATCTGTGGCGTGGAGGTAGTGCTTACTCACCACCATATAATCTGTGGCGTGGAGGTAGTGCTTACTCACAAGCATATAATCTGTGGCGTGGAGGTAGTGCTTACTCACCAGCATATAATCTGTGGCGTGGAGGTAGTGCTTACTCACCAGCATATAATCTGTGGCGTGGAGGTAGTGCTTACTCACAAGCATATAATCTGTGGCGTGGAGGTAGTGCTTACTCACCATCATATAATCTGTGGCGTGGAGGTAGTGCTTACTCACCACCATATAATCTGTGGCGTGGAGGTAGTGTTTACTCACCACCATATAATCTGTGGCGTGGAGGTAGAGTTTACTCACCAGCATATAATCTGTGGCGTGGAGGTAGTGCTTACTCACCAGCATATCTGTGGCGTGGAGGTAGTGCTTACTCACCAGCATATAATCTGTGGCGTGGAGGTAGTGCTTACTCACCACCATATAATCTGTGGCGTGGAGGTAGTGCTTACTCACCAGCATATCTGTGGCGTGGAGGTAGTGCTTGCTGGCCATACAGGCTTCCAGCCTTTGAGGCACCTGCTTGATGCTCTCGATCTCGTCCAGCAGCTGGAGGACGTGCTTGTGCTCGATGCCCTCTATCCAAAGCTTCCTCAGCTCGTCCCTCTTGCAGTGGAGCAGCATCTTACAGGACAGCAGGTTCTCCTTCACCTGGGGGAAAAGGAGGATTTGACATAATAAGTGAGACAGAACATGAAGCCCCTACATGTACTGTATGTCCATTTGGCCCTTTGTGCAGTAGCCAGTAGCACTAAACAAATGCTGGAAGTGCTGATTGTGGCTACTACTGCTGTTGCTAAGAGACCATTGAAAACCCATTAGAAGCACAGTGCCGTTCTGATGATGGTGGAATTATGAAACACATAGTTGTGGTCCACACTTGTGATGATTGGTCGAGTCACACTCAAAGTCACTGACCACATAACTGTTCATTTATTCATGCTTAAACCAACAATTAACAACTTGTCTGTTGAACTTAAATAGTGATTTTACAACAGCTAAGTAGCCTAACAACTAGGTTAATGGTTGTCAAAAGTATCGATAGTATCGATACTGAAAATTTGAATCGGATACAATACTCATTTGCAACAGGTATCGATAGTATCGAAAGTATCAATACTAAAAAAAAAAATAGATACAATACTCATTTGCAACAGTTTTGATACTATCAGTGCTTTCTTTTAATGAAAAATCACTGATTTTCCCCTCCCTATCATTGGGTATATGTTGCTTCAACAAGCTAAACGTGTTCTTGTGGCTGTGGTTCTTGTGGTGTATTCCATCTGTCTAATTTTATTTTTATGCCTCTTGATGTGTCATTATCCCCCCTTCCCGTGGTATCGAAAATTGTATCAAGTATCGATATTTTCCTGGGTATCTGTGTCGAAGTAGAAATTCTAGTATCGTGTTTATCTTATTTGATATTATTTATTTACTTTTTTCTCTGTATTGTATTGTTGTTTTGCTGTAACTGTGAAGTTATGCGTGTTGTGTTGTGATGTACGTGTTTTGTTTGTGTAAACTTGAAAAATCCCATAAATAAATCATTAAAAAAAAAAAAAAAAAATCTAGTATTGTGACATCCCTACTAACAACACATCTTAGCTGTTCTGAAATCACTATAAAATAAATCATGGCCTCTCATGGATTATCATTAGCTTTCGTTATTGGTCCCAAA
Source organism: Poromitra crassiceps (assembly GCF_964638095.1). Lineage (NCBI taxonomy): Eukaryota > Metazoa > Chordata > Actinopteri > Beryciformes > Melamphaidae > Poromitra > Poromitra crassiceps. The sequence continues at coordinate 41,993,145 of NC_139624.1, forward strand.
AATTTTGGTTGGATGTTAAAGCATACATGTATGCTAGGTTTGCAACACCAGAGACCTGAGTTCTAAACCTTTAGCAAAAGCCAAAATTGTCACAGCTTATCGCGGACTGATGCTTGTTCATTTCTTCCTCTCAGCACTGGCAGGGACATGCAATATTCATCCATTCCAACGGTAGCCAGTGCTGTAAATAAAGATCCCTGGTGGACAATGGACATGTAGCCTAAATATACCTCTTTCGTAGACGTGTGACAAAAATAACTGGATTTTACTTGTTGCAGGCTCTTCTTCATGATGATGACATCATGCCTTACTCGTAACACTGGACAGTGAGTGTCATGTGATGAGACATACCTAAAGATACCCCTTGAAAAAATTTTACATCATATCAATGTCCCTATGTGGGGGGATCTTTGAAATACAGGTGACAATGAAAGGGAGGTAGTGATCTTATCTGAACACTCATTCTAACACTGTGACTGTTGGCTCAGCTGTTACGAAGTTGGTCCCCGGGCGCTGTACACAACTTAGAAACTGCCCAGTGCCCACTGCTCCTGGCCTGCCCCCCAGAGGAAGGACAAGCCTGGATGGTTAAAAGCAGAGGCAATATTTAAAGATCCAAGATTCAAGATTAATTTAATAGCCATAGTGAGTAAACATGTACAAACGAGGAATTTGTCTTTGTGCAGTATGCAGCGCAGCGATCACAGCAATAGCAAAAACAAATAAAATAGCAGACAGTAGACAATCTTCAAATGATCTGAGATATGGTTGGATGGGTGGATGATTGGAGAAGGATTTCAGTGTCCAATTGCACAACTGGGCAAGCGAGGCCACGTAGCGGCCAAGCTGTGGGCGAGGTCGTGTTAAGGCCTAAATATACTTCTGCGTCAAGCCCATCGCCGAATGCGCCGGCGAGCCTGCCAAAATGTCCATTTCAGCAATGCATGTGTGTCAGCATGTGTGTGGCTGGCAGCATGTGTGTGCTGGGTAAAGACGGGTTTGTCCATCTGACTTTGACTTTGACTTAACAAATGTGGAATTTACAAAGCCAGAAGAAAACAAATGAACACAAACAGCCCTTGGAGAAAAGGTTGACATACACTGCTGCAAAATCCTCTGACAGTCTCTCCCAGAAGCTCTATTAGTGATGGAAGTGTCAAAGTCAGTGAGATAGACAGACGCACGTGTGTGTGTGCACACACACACACACACACACGCACGCACGCGCACACACATGCACGAGTAATCAGCCAAACCCTCACTTGTATTAAAAATTCCACTAACGTCCATATGACAAACTCCCTGGCACTATCACTCCACCTTCGCTGTAAAAAAATTATATTATTATTATTCTGTGTGTGTGTGTGTGTGTGTGTGTGTGTGTGTGTGTGTGTGTGTGTGTGTGTGTGTGTGTGTGTGTGTGTGTGTGTGTGAGCATGTGTGTGTGTGTGTGTGTGAGCATGTGTGTGTGTGAGCATGTGTGTGCTGGTTGGGTGTGGGTGTGTGGGTGGGTGTATAAAAGCAGTGATTTTCTTTGAGTCATGACTCGATTTGATTGCCTACATCCAAGATGACCTTAAACTGAATTGGTATGATCCTGGTCTGCATAACAATTTGGTTAAATCAAAATTGGATCCAGAATCAGATAATAAAGCATCGGGAATGACTGTCTTTTTTTGCCAAATCTATATCTTTGTTCGGTGGGGAGTGATAGACTGACCTCAAAATTGTGAATCATTTTAACACGTATGATAGATTTGCTTTCAAGTCTAATAGAGAAAACACTGTCCAAGTAAAAACATTATATATAACAGGTATGCCATATCAACTTAGGACAAACATGCTAAAAAGATATAAAAAGATACAAATAATTGCGCCATGTGTCATTCCATGAGTTTGTTATGATTAACTCATTGAGTGCCAAGGACGAGTATGTTCGTCAATTCGTTTAGTAACGTAGAGTGCCAAGGACGAGTATGTTCGTCAATTGCATTTTTTGACGGTGGGACGTGGATCAAAGCCAGATCCATCTCCTGTGAAAGTATGGTGGATGTTGAATGTGTAAAAGCTATTTTAGGGACCCATTAGGTGGCGACAGTGCTCTCCAGATTAGAGAAAGGCGAAGAAAAAAGAGAGAAGAAGTAATGGGGAAACGGAAATCACATCGATATGCATGAAGCATAACGTTAGCTGTGCCTGTGAACAGATGTCAATCTGCTGCCACAATTGAGCCACTCCGTCTCCGCTGCGATAGCCCCTCCATATGATTTAGTTGCCGACACCAGCGTCTTTCTGAAAAGTTACATTATTCTCAGCTGGGAGCCGGCGACAGGCTGTGAAAAAGCGGGGTGCAGCGCACTTTTCAGTGCAGAGCAAACGCAGAGCAAACGCAGCAGAGCCCCAGAGACACTCCCACGGAGGAGGAGGAGGGGGGTGGGGCACGCAGGGCACTACAGCATACAACCATTGACAGTAAACACAGACCCAGACAGCAGGCTCGATGCACAGAGAGACAGGCAAACAAGCTAGAATATCTGATGCCCACCAGCAGTAAATCAAGACCAGCAAGAAGGTAAATGGTCTGCATTTATATAGCGCTTTTATCCAAAGCGCTTTACAATCAGTAGGTAGTCTACTCTACATTCACCCATTCATACACCGATGGGTGCCTACACACCATCGGGAGCAATTTGGGGTTAAGTGTCTTGCCCAAGGACACAACGACAGCAGCTGGGAGGGAGCGGGGATCGAACCGCCAACCCTTGCGTCATTGGCCGACCCGCTCTACCTCCTGAGCTAAAGGCTGGGTTCACACCGACGACCCAAGCCTTGCCTATGCCTTGCCTTTACCCAAGCTTTTAAATAGGCGTCCGTTTTAGTCAACGAGGCTGTGTACACAGGGCGCCTCAGCGTGAACCCTGCGTGTACCCACGCCTTGCCTGTGCCTTGCCGATTTTATCGAATAGGCGTGAGTTCTATTTTGAAGCCGACAAGGCGCGTGCAGGCAGACTTCTTCTGTCAAGCCATGAAAGAAAAACGCACAATATCCGTCGGAAATGGCAAAATCAACTGAATTTCAAAATAAAATTCAGTTACTACAACATGTTGAGCAGAGACAGAGAGATTGACGGGTGGCTATCACGTGGGGCTTTCTCCCCGTCTGCAAACAAATCTTCATGAGAGAGAATAGCAACCGAAGAAGCAAGATGGACAATGTTGTTGTGTGCCAGGCTGCCAGCACATATTCTTGCAAGATCACCTCTCTAAAATGTCCGACTATAGTCAGACCTGGTTATATCCAGCATCAATAGAACATTAAATATATCCGATTTATTTTACCTAGAGGCTACCCATGACAATTCTGGACAACACGTGAAAAAATACAGTCGGGAGAGAGGAGAGGCGCTTGTGACTCGGCTCCAGGTTCGGCGTGCAAAAGGCGTGCGGTGTGATCGCAAAAGCGTGTAACAGGTTCACGCCCAGCTCGGCGTAGGCGTGGGTTGAGGCAAGGCAAGGCATAGATTGTCTGTGTGAACTAAGCCAAAGCCGAGCTAAAGAAGGTGTAGGGTCTGCTCTGCGCACGCAGGGGCCAGCGCTGCTGGTTGCAGCTAAAAGATATTATTTGGCCAAACAAAATTCCTTTGTTTTCACTGTTTTATTGAAGGAAATTATTTTTGAGGTGTCATTACATCAGAAAATATTAGCTTCAGAGTCAATGATGTGCTTGAAATGCTTCAGTTCACAAAAGGCTGAATATCTCAGATTCTAAATTGAAACGTGTGTTTTTGCTGAAATCAACCTATCTTCTCCGGCTGATAACTAAAGAACGGAAAATGATATCAATAAACTTTTTTTTGGAGATGATAGAAGAGAGTCTCATCGTTCTTTGTGCATGTTCGGTGTTTACAGTAATATCACACAATATTCTGTGGGCCTCGAGAAATCACTGAAAACGCTCTGAAACTCTGGCACTGGGAGCGTCCGTTCTCCAAAAGTGGCTGGCACTCAATGAGTTAATGTAGACAGTAGGCAGAAGGCATTTTTCCTCTCGGGTGACCAGGATTTGTATGAAGTAGGGATGTTAGATCGTCCCTATTTTCATATCGTCCAATCGTGGTGATTAGAGATTGGCGATAGATGATCAAATCGCCATAAATTAATTGGCCGTCATTTTAATTATTATTATTATTTTATATATAAAGAGACCTATTCCTATTTAATGGCATTAATATTTCGAGGGGGAAAAACAATCGATCATTCAATACAGCCTGAAGAACAAATGTAGATTATGCATTTATAAGAGAAAAGATTAAAGAGAGACCGCCCATGCGTTCTGAAGCCGCCTCTCATACGTTCTGAAGCCGCTGAAACTCTCAATGACTTTTTTTCTGCTGTCTACTTTTTCATGTTCATTTTGGATGATTTAACACCGGCTGTAAGGTAATGTAACTGTTGCACTGTTGCGCTCTTAACACCACCGAGAATGGAGTAAAGTTTGAACCGACAAGATCTCCATGAGATTTATTCACAGGTGCGTGGCAATGTGATGGCTGCAGAGATGCCACGCAGTGTAAAATACACTCAAATCACTCATAGCCTTAACTATGAGGAACCTCCATAAAATGGCTTACACATCAAAATATTGGTTGTGATGTTACGATTACCGTAAATTCTGGACTATAAGGCGCACCGGTGTATAAGCCGCACCTGCAAAGTTGACTGTTTTTTACATATATAAGCCGCACCGGACTATAAGCCGCGGGTGTTTTAATGGTTTTTTTTTTTTTTTTTTTTGTGTTTTAATGTTTAATTACCATATGTAAGGGTTCATGCACAGAGGGGATTGTCGGGAAAGAGATGGCTGTTTGAGGAAGCTCCCATTTATTAACATTTCAACAAAACAACATAACACAACACCACCTGTGTTGTTTTTTACAGTGCACACAGTGTCCGCGGTGTGGTGAAAAGAGGGCAAGAGAGGAAATTAAAACAGAAGTGGATTTATAGTTAGAAAGAGTGCTAAAAAAGAGAGATTTTTTTTTTTTTTTTTTTGAAAAAATCCATAGATAAGCCGCACCGTTATATAAGCCGCAGGGGCCAAAAAAGGCCAAAAAACGGGAAAAAAGGTGCGGCTTATAGTCCGGAATTTACGGTACATATGGAGTGAAACTACGGTAGTCTAAAAAAGCATTACTCAAAATCTATATTAAGGTTAACGTTACATTTAATTTTTAAGACATACTTTTACATTGTGGCTGACTTGACCCTGCTTGTTGAGAACTGGAGAGGAGCTGAGACGAGACGAGAGAGCAGAGGAGTGCTGCTGTAACGTTAATGCACGGCTTTCCCCCCTCACTCCTCTCCACCAGAAACACCAAGTGTACAGTAGGGCGCAGCTTCTAGAGATTATTTTAACATCTTATGATAGTAAATTAGTTAAAATCGCCTTAAATATCGCAGAAGAAAAGCCAATTGGCGATCACTCCCTTCAATCGTCAATATACGATTTGATCGCAAATCGGCTCATCCCTAGTATGAAGTAAGTCAGGTTTTCAGTCATGCAGCATTAAGGCCTCAAAGCTCATGACAAAGGAATACTTTTAATGAATGAAGAATGAATTTGTCATGGTTTTGTTATGCAGCTCAGTGTGCTCTTAAATCCAACTTTGTCAGCAGGAATTCCAGTGTTTTCAGTCCAATGTCCATTTTGTGTATGTATGTGTGTGTCTCCTTCTGCTACCTGTTTGATCTTGTTGCGGGAACTGGTGATGCGCTCGGTGATGCTCTGGTAGGTCCTGATAGCAGTGGTGAGCTCAGCGTAGTGCTGAACAATCTGCTCATCCAGGTCCCTGTCACATTTCTCAAAGGCCTCCTCCAGACGCCCCTTCTCTGTCTCCCTGTCCTGCACATCATCACTGTTGGACAAAGTCCTGGATTCAGAGAAGAGGGAAAAGGGGGGTCAATCACAAATACAACGTCCAGGGATCTGATTCCAGCATCAGCACTTTCACAGTGGAGACGAGTAGTGAATCTTAGTTAGAAAATGGAAATCATCACTGTAAGTAACCCTGCCTAATATAGATGCTGTCAGAAATACTGTAATTGTGGGGCATCCACCGTCCGGGTAGTGTAGTGGTAGATTCCCTGCCTACCAACACGAGGGTTGCAGGTTTGCACCCCTGTGTTACCTCCGGCTTGGTCGGGGATCCATTAGAGCCGTCACTTTTTAATCGAAATTCGAATGTAACTTTGAATGTTATATAGTTTTTTGCGGCAGGGGGATTTTTTTAAATGTAATTCCTTGATGATCCAGCAGAGGGCGCTCCGTCTGACCTATCCTGACCACCTGACACGTCTTGACTTGACATGACACAAGTTGTTGTTTGATGAGAGACACAAGACAAAATGGAGGCGGAGGAAGATGCAGCCGATGCAGACTGATGCAGACAACAACAAAGCCAGGAGCAGACAATCACATCGTCTGGGAGGTCGGCTCAAATGGCTGCACGCATATACACGTTATAAAACGGGACCTTCTTCGGCTGTGTCATTTTGGGTTTCAACTGCTCTACAGTCCACAGCGCCAGATGTATCGGTTTGGTGCTCAGTGGTTTGGTCGTGTACTACCGTTTACAATTTTGAGCATCAGCCCTGGCATGTGAATAAGGGCTCGCTATTGGAAACTACAGAATATTTTGGAATACGATGGCCGCGGATACTTTGATAACAACATTGTGTCGGAGTTAGGTACAGTTTTATTGTGTTACTTGAGTACAACAACAAATCTGCGGACACACCTGCTAGCGAGTCACCCCACTCACATTACATATCCCGTACCGGCACCCGGTACGGGATGGGTTTAGCACCCCAGCCTGGCTCTCTTGTGAGGGAGAAATCCACAAACGCTACGGATTAGCCTCCTCAAAAGCTGTGTAAAGATCGGCGCGGCCTGGGGTCCTTTAGGCTAGAGCGAGGTGCTCGCCGCAGGCGAATGATGTGCAGCGCACAGGCCTCCTTGAGGCATCCTCTTTGTCTATGGTGCGGCATAGTAGGATTGCCTTTTGGGAGGGTCTGGTGAGACGAAGGAGGAGCGCGGCCTGGATTCACCCACAGGGCCTTAGCCCTCCATGCACCGAAGGGTCTTTCAATGCTGCGGTGTAGCACTAGCTCTATTGCAGCGGATTGGGCGTGATCAACCCTTCCGCGGGCAACGTTGCAGACTGAGTAGGAAGGCTGATCCGTGAGCGGCTGCTTCCGGGACGCGGGTCAGGGTCTTAATCGGCCTCGGCTGGGTCTACTGGGCGAGGGTGTATGATGTTCGATAGACCCGAAACACCTTACGACCCCAGTTAACATCACTGATGACGCGTCCCAGCGCATGCTGTAGCATTGTATTTTGAATCTTATGTAACATGTAACGTAAAAAAGTGACAGCTCTAGCTTCCATACAGGTACGATTGGCTGGTGTCTACGGGTGGGAAGCCGGACTGGGGTTACGTGTCCTGGTCGCTGCACTAGTGCCTCCTCTGGTCAGTCAGGGCGCCTGGTCTGGGTGGAAAGGAACTGGTGGAAAAGCGTGATCCTCCCACGTGATACGTCCTGCCGGTGAAGCTCCCCCTGTCAGCTGAAAAGAAGTGGCTGGCAAATGCGCATGTGTCGGAGGAAGCATGGTGCTAGTCTCGGCTCTCCCCAGATCGGCAGAGGGTGGAGCAGTGACCGGGGCAGCAGGGGGAAGAATTGGCCAAGTACAATTGTGGAGAAAATGGGGGGAAATAATAATAATATAATAATAATATTAATAATACTGTAATTATGCATTTAGTGCATGGTACAAGTAGGTGCTTATCAGCATTGCGCACCTACTTGTAGTGTGCAGTAAACTCATAATTACAGTATTTCTGACAGCATCTGAAGACAGGGTTACTTAACTCATTGAGTGCCAGCCACTTTTGGAGAACGGACGCTCCCAGTGCCAGAGTTTCAGAGCGTTTTCAGTGATTTCTCGAGGCCCACAGAATATTGTGTGATATTACTATGTAAACACCGAACAGGCACAAAGAACGATGAGACTCTATTGTATCAGCAGCAAAAAAAAAATTATTGATATCATTTTCCGTTCTTTAGTTATCAGCCGGAGAAGATAGGTCAAAAACATCTAGAAGCTGAGATATTGAGCCTTTTGTGAAATATAGCATTTCAAGCACATGACTGACTCTGAAGGTAATATTTTCTGATGTGACACCTCAAAAATAATTTACTTCAATAAAACAGTGAAAACAAAGGAATTTTGTTTGGCAAAATAATATTTTTTAGCTGCAACCAGCAGCGCTGGCCCCTGCGTGCGCAGACCCTACACCTTCTTGCTGGTCTTGATTTACTGCTGGTGGGCATCAGATAGCTTGTTTGCCTGTCTCTGTCAATCGAGCCTGCTGTGTGGGTGTTGTGTGTTGTACGCTGCCCTGCGTGCCCCACCCCCCTCCTCCTCCTCCTTCGTGGGAGTGTCTCTGCGCGACTCTGAGTGTCGCTGCGTTTGCTCTCGCTCTGCTTTTGCTCCGTCTGCACTGAAAAGTGCGCTGCATCCCCCCGCTTTTTCACAGCCTGTCCCGGCTCCCAGCTGAGAATAATGTAACTTTTCAGAAAGAGGCTGGTGTCGGCAACTAAATCATATGGAGGGGCTATTGCAGCGGAGACGGAGGAGCTCAATTGTGGTGTCAGCAGATTGACTGCTGTTCACAGGCACAGCTAACGTTATGCTTCATGCATATCGATGCGATTTCCGTTTCCTCATGACTTCTTCTCTCTTTTCTCCTGGCCTTTTTCTAATCTGGAGAGCACTGTCGCCACCTAATGGGTCCCTAAAATAGCTTTTACACATTCAACAGCCACCATACTTTCACAGGAGATGGATCTGGCTTTGATACACGTCCCACCGTCAAAAAACGCAATTGACGACTTTAGTCGTCTTTGGCACTCAACGTTACTAAAGCAATTGACGACTAAAGTCGTCATTGGCACTCAATGAGTGCGTTTACATGCAGACAATAAACGGATAACTGAGAATAATCAGTTTATGGCAATAATCTGATTTCTGCGTTTACATGCACTTTAATAATCCGACAATAGGAAAAATCCGGGTTTACATGATCTAGTCAATTAGTCGGATTTCTCTCCAGAAGGCAGCGGTAATTCCGCAATAAAACAACAAAAGAAGTTGCAAAATGCAAAATCACATTTTCATTACTTCTTGTCTGGCTCGGAGGATGGTTTAGGTGAAAATGAGTTTGTATCTCGTTGTCGGGAGGCGTCGCTTTGGAAGTGTGAATCTGTATTTCCAACTTTACCAAGCATAGCGCACAGAGACAGGCAGGCGACTGAAGCACGTCAAATAACATGAACGATACAGATCTTGACCCAACTGAATTTAAATAGCTGCCAGAAAACTGAGATAATTAAGGTCTTTAGTGGCGGATAACTTGTGTTTTGAACAGCTGAGTAGGCTACGTTTTGTTCGTATAAATCTTTTTAACCCATCATCTGAAAAAACCCGTCACACACAGATCGGCTTGCACACTGAGTCCAATGCGTTTTATTAATGCGTCGTTCTATTCGCAATTCGAGACAAATATTCGTCATCTCCTGTATCCACATTACAACATAGCAGTGCAGCAACGGGGAGGCAGCAGGTCGGGAAACGCCTGTTGCAGGAGCTCCGTGCTGCTCACCTTCATCTCATCAAGCCGGCTGTGGTGCACCATGGCCGGGGAGAAGAAGCAGAAAGGGGCCAGTGAGTGAGTGAGTGAGCAGCGCGCGTCTCCAGCTGCCTTTCTCTCCCGCAACGTGTACATGCGCAGATGTATAAACCCGAAAGAAAGCTGGTTATCCTGTATACATGCAGAGAGAAGACCGATTATTGGCCAGAAACCTAGGTGTGTTTATCGGTTTATTCATAACCCGTTTATGACCATAAACGGATAAAGCTTATCCGTTTATGCTGTTTACATGACCACTTGAATAATCAGGTAACTCAGAAATCCGCTAATAAACAGTTTATTGGTGTGCATGTAAACGCACTCAATGAGTTAACAGTGATTCAGTCAGAAATACTATCAGCAATGCATCTATGGACACATTTTCCATATTCCTGTTGAATAATTTGCTGCTGCTGTTTGATCCACCTGCTGCAACATACAGGATAAATTTACCAGTCCACTGTGCTGTCTCTAGTTGTGTTTTGGCGCGCGCGCGTGTGTGTGTGTGTGTGTGTGTGTGTGTGTGTGTGTGTGTGTGTGTGTGTGTGTGTGTGTGTGTGTGTGTGTGTGTGTGTGTGTAAATTGTATGCTCCTCCACCAGTGCAGGACGCCTCGCCCCTCCTCCGCTACTGGGGCTCAAAAGTCGCTCATCCCTGCGACTCTGTGTTATTGTAAGTCGCTTTGGATAAAAGCGTCTGCCAAATGACGTGATGTAATGTAATGCTACTGCTTCCATTTGGTAAGATTTTGTTCCTACAGAAATTGTACTTGTCAATTACGATTTCAAATAGAATTACAGAAGTGTCTATACTGTAGTAGTGAGGTAGGGCGATAACCAAAAAGTGAATTTCTCATACTGCATTCCCAGCATTGTGCTGTATGTCTAATGATCAGTAAATGAAATAATGTTGGAATGTTGGAATTATTATGTTGCTACTACGAATTCCCTTGGACCCCTGGAAGTCCCTGGACCCGACTTTGGGAAAAACACTATCTAACATTACATCATTAAAATATTTGCAAACCGTTTTCCTCCTAGCAGCAGGGGTTTGCTAAGGAAGGCTACTACTGAGACTGATGAGCTGACAGACAGCTGTCAAATCCGTTAACTAGCGTCAGCTAGCTGGTTAGCTTGATAACAGTCTTTGCTCTTTGGTGACCTTTTTCTTCCCTTTCGACACTAAATAAAAACGCTGCCACTATTAACTGGCTAGGTGGTGTCTAACACTAAACACAAGAAAACAAACTACATTTGCGTGCTGTCTAATTTATTCAATTATCATTCACAATACAGAAAGGTAACAACTTAGCATAAGAGCTAGCGTTAGCTGGCAAGCCAAGCCACATACGCCGAGGAAAATAGCTATCAAAAGTCTCACCGTCGGCATTAACTCTATACAATGAATGTGACAACTCTTACCTTATGACAGAGATAAGCAGGCCAGAGGGGTCTTTGCTTTTGTTAACAGCACTCCTGTATCTCCCTGTGTCAGCTGCCATTTTTCCAGCTGCTGCACCCAAACAGGAAGATAAACGCGCGAGGGCACGAGGGGGCTGCTGGGAGTTGTAGTTCAATCACGACTGTTAGAGCTGTTTAGCAGGGTACTATCAATGAGCAGGGTTCAGGGTTCTGCAAAAACAAACAAACAAAGTTTTAATCAATAAATAAAAAAATAAAAAACATTTTTTAGTTTGAATTCATACAAACTTCATAAAGATAGTGAAGGCCACACAGTCAGCCTGTTGTGCACATAGGTTGTGCACGATGCCAAGGATTTGTACTTGTTGATCAATCACCACTGTGGGTGGTGGTGGTGGTGGTGGTGGTGATGATGATGATGATGATGATGATGATGATGATGATGATGATGATGATGATGATGATAAGATGATGATGATGATAATGAGGAGGAGGAGGAGGAGAAAAGGGAGGAGGAAGAGGTGGTGATTATGTTTTTGGAGTGGATGATGATTAAGGGCTTCATAATAGTGTTATTATTATTATAGGGCGGCTGTAGCTCCGGAGGTAGAGCGGGTTGTCCACTAATCGCTTTGGATAAAAGAGGTCGGTGGTTCAATTCCCGCCTCCTCCAGTCTGCATGTCGAAGTGTCCTTGGGCAAGATACTGAACCCCAAATTGCTCCTGATGGTGTGCCAGCACCCTGCGTGGTAGCCTGCCGCCATCGGTGTATGAATGGGTGAATGCACCTACTGATTGTAAAGCGCTTTGGATAAAAGCGCTATATAAATGCAGGCCATTTACCATTTACCATTTACCATTGATACAGGCGAGAGTGGTGGCGGTGGTGATGATGATGATGCTGATATTTACAAAATTGGACAACATGTGAATACAATCGATTTCAAACATTGCTATTCTAAAGGAATAGTTTGTATAGTAGAAGGTAAATTGTTTCACTGTAACACTTTTAATCCAATCCTCATCAAAGAAAGGTTGAGCAGAGTAGAAAGGAGAGAGACAGTATGTCAAGTCAAGTCAAGTCAAATTTTATTTATATAGCACCTTTCATACACAAGGCAATTCAAGGTGCTTTACAAAAAAAAAAAATCGAAAAAACAAGCAGCAAAGCAATGCACATATAAAAAACACATAAAAAACACAGCCGACAGTTTTAGTTAAAATATATACTCAAATTAACAAACATGAAACATTATTTCTGTTTTAAATAAGTTACAAGGCACTCTTCAGTATTATTATTACATGTACAGTCCATTTGTTGGAAATGTACAGGAATCTTTTTTTAAATTACAGGCCGAGAGAGGCCTGTATGTGTCAGCAAGTTAATGGCCTCCCCCATTTACTGTAGAACATACAGTAGAGTGCTGCTGCATTTGGACAGGGCTCTCCTGCGCTGTATCTCTGACCATCTCTGCTTTACCAAAGAGAATGGGAGAGGGCATTGATTTTGGAGCGAAGGGGTCGATTCCCAGCAGCCTGGGCCCTGATTGATGCGCTGGTGGACTGACGAGATAACATTGTGGGCGATCTTTGTGTCCCCACCAAAAAAAGAAACAATCACTGTGTTGTGCAGGAGCCACCTTTTTCTTTTGAAGGCGCCTAGCTTCCCAGCGCCAAGTTCAATTTTAAGTTTTTATCACCTTGCCCCGCAGCAAATGTCCCATCAGTCCAGCTAATCTACTGGGCTTCCTCTCTCCAACAACACAAGGTTATTCCTTTCAGCTGGATGTGTGTTTGAACACTAAATGATTGCCTTGATTGACTGACCTGTGTCTGGATAAAATACAAGGGCAATGAAGTATGAGTAGGACTTTCCTTCATGATCTATTAGTGTATAGATCTAAATGCAAATGATGCACCTTTGGTGCTTAGTGATGATGCTTTAATGGATTCCTCTGACTCCATGTCCTTCATCTCATTTGCAATAAAGGAAATTAAGAAATATAGTGCTGATTAATGCTAACATGCATTTCAGGTGACCCACTTTCCTTAAAAATATGAACAAGTGTTTCCTCTTCCACTGAAAAGGCTCTCTTTGAATAATGGAGCAGCCACCTTGCCAAAAACAACTTAATTTGTTTAAGCTTCAGAAGATAGTTACAGTATAGCTCTTGGAGAAACAGTGGATTAAACTGGATTACATTAAGAGGAGCTCTGTATTTTCAAAGGCATATATTTAAGAAGTTGTTTCCACACAAATATTGTTCCAGTGTTCCTATGGTATTCGGGAGTATATTTTGCATTTTTTTCAAAATTTTGAGAAAGAAAAGTTTCACTGATATTTCACTTAAATACCCCTAAAGTCATGTTTCAAGATGCATATAAAATACCCCACTTTGAACAATAATTGGTGTCTGATGGTTTTTCACACAAAAAAGGTTATACTATCTTGTTAAAATCCTTAAAATGACTTCCCCTCCTTCTCCCTCATTTAAAAATCCAAAGCAACCAATCTGAGTTATCTAGAACCTAACTAGCCAATCAGAGCTAGCTTGGGTAAACCCAGCCTCCATGTGACCTCTATGTACATGTACTATCAGTCATGAAGAAACTTACGCTACAGGCATAGCCTGTGACGTCATGTTGAAGGCTCAGGCTCAGGCTCAGGCTAAATCACAGCTACAACACGGGCTTTCAACACATTCTCACTCCCAACTTGTGACAAAGTGACAACAAGGGTTCCTAACCTATTTGCACTATATGACGAGTTGGGAGTGAGAATGTGTTGGGGCTTTAACTGCTGAATACTGGACATGGATTAGCTCCGGTATTCATGATGTCACAAATCATGCTTGTTGAAAATGGCTTTTTCAGGGAGCTCTGAGAAACTTTCCACTTTCAGAAGATGATTGTGGAAACAGCCTTCTATAATGTCAACCTGCACCGACATCATTCTGCACAGTGAAGCTCAGACATCCAACTGTAGGAACAAGAAGAAAAACTGATATTTGACTTTAGCGGGTCTTTAAGTAGAGGACTCTGTTTGCAGAAATGCAAGAGAGTGATGGGATTTGAAGAAAAGGCAAGGATCCCAGAGGGGAATTCAAGTAACAAAAAATCAGCATGAATTACATGTTGGCCAGGTGCAAAATGAAATGTGCTAATGTGTATCTATTGGAGATGTATTTCAGACACACAGTGACACAGATGGAGCAACATATGACCAGAATGTGCCTAAGTAAAAAAAAAAAAGGGAAAAAAAGGACACCGCCCCCCCTCCTCCCCCCCTCCCCTCCTACCTCTCTCCCCCCCACCTCACCCCCCCCTCTCCACCACCTCTCCAATCCCCACCACCACCCCTCCACCTCCCCCCCTCCTCTCCTCCCCCCCTCCACCACCTCTCCCCCCCATCACCCCTCCTCCTCTCCTCCCCTCCATCACCCCCACCTCCTCTCCTCCCCCCCATCACCCCCCCTTCTCTCCTCCGCCCCACCACTCCCACTCCCCCCCGCCACCTCTCCCCCCATCACCCCTCCTCCTCTCCGTCCCCCCACCACCCCTCCTCCTCTCCTCCCCCCCACCACCCCCACTGCCCTCCTCCCCCCGACCACCTCCCCGCCACTTCTCCCCCCCACCACCCCTCCTCCTCTCCTCCCCCCCACCCCTCAGCACCTCCACCCCCTCCCATTCCACCTAACCACCAACCCCCCCCACCTCCCACCCCCCACAGATCCAGACCGCCCTCTCACCATCACTGAGGATGAGGTGCGCCGGTCGTTCTTGCGTATCAACCCACGCAAGGCGGCCGACCCGGACGGCATCCCCGGGCGTGTCCTCAAGGCCTGTGCCCACCAGCTGGCAGGCGTATTCACAGACATTTTCAACCAGTCCCTCTCCCTCCGACAAGTTCCCTCCTGCTTCAAAGCAGCGACAATCCTCCCCATTCCCAAGCAGCAGAAAGTGACCAGCCTCAACGACTGGCGCCCAATAGCCCTCACGCCCATAGCCAGCAAGTGCTTTGAAAAGCTGGTTATATCACAGATTCACCCCACACTCCCCCCGGACCACGACCCGCTACAATTTGCATACAGCCCCAACAGGAGCACAGCGGATGCAGTAGCACACGTGCTCCACACCGCCCTCTCCCACCTGGAGGGGAAGGACACCTATGTGAGAATGCTGTTCGTGGACTACAGCTCAGCATTCAACACCATAGTACGCTCCAGGCTGGTACGCAAGCTCAAGGATCTGGGACTAAACACAGCAATGTGTGACTGGATCCTGGATTTCCTGACAGATCGCCGCCAGGTGGTGAGAGTGGGCAACCTCACCTCCTCCCCACTGACCATCAGCATAGGAGCGCCCCAGGGGTGCGTCTCCAGCCCCTTCTGGTACGACCTCTACACCCACGACTGCGTGGCGACTCAATCTTCGAACACCATCGTGAAGTTTGCAGACGACACAGCAGTCGTGGGGCTGATCTCCAAGAGCGACGAGACGGCCTACAGAGAGGAGGTGGGGGCCCTGGAACAATGGTGCCAGGACAACCACCTCTCTCTGAACGTCTCCAAGACCAAGGAGATCATTGTGTAGACTACAGGAGGGGGGGGGCGCACACCCCCCAATCACCATCAACGGCACAGTGGTGGAAAGGGTGGACAGCTTCAAGTACCTGGGAGTCAACATCCACCAGGACCTGACATGGGCCGGTCACACCGCCACTTTTGTCAAAAAGGCCCAACAGCGACTACACGGACTCAGGCGCCTGAAGAAATTTGGGCTAAGGCCAGAAATCCTTAGGGACTTCTACAGAGGCACCATTGGGAAAGCCTATCCCAATGGTAAGCCGTGGGTCTCAAAGTCTCTTAAAAAGCTTCTGTATATGAAGAAAAAAATCTTTAGAGAAGGGAATAGGCTAGATCTATATAATCTACAGAAAGAAATTAAACGTGAAATCAGGTCCTGTAAGCTGAAATACAAAGATAAAATTGAGTCTCAGCTCAGAATGAATAATCTAGGCTCTGCCTGGGACAGCTTGAAAACGATCACGGGGACCAAAGAATCAGGTAGAAAAAAAGTTCAGCTCAAGGAATACAATTCAGACGCTGAGCTGGCTCAATGCCTTAATGATTTTTATGTTCGATTTGATGTTCATGATTTTAACACATTCACTGCCAGCCTTTTTTTTTTTACTGTAGGTAGCTTTTGCCAGAGGGTTTTTTTGAGGATTCTGGCTCATTTTACAAGAGCCAAGGATAATTTTCTGCTTGGAGTTTGTCAACACAAAGTTCACAAAAGTACTAATAGAATGTGTGCTTTCTCTGTCTAAAAGAGTTAGTTTGTAGAGTTAGTAGTTATGTAGATATTAGCCGTTGAGTACAGCATGGTTTCAGCGTCTGAGACAAAAAGCTGAGATAATCGCAGTTTTGTGAAATTCAATATCAAACAGTCACTTTAACCATTTATTTTTGGCATCAGTGAGACATCAGACATAAACAATATAGTTCTGAACAGTAATTTCCTCCATAGCAGCACCCGCACCCCCTCTCCTTACAACTCCTCCCTCCGTGGGCGTGTCTGCTGGATTTCAGCAGCGTTTGTCAGTCACAAGCCAGTCTCTCCTGCCTGTCTGAGCAGTGAGCAGCAGCCTCTCTCTCTGCCAGCCCCTCGTCGGCGAGCGTGGATGTGGCTTAATCCGTTCTTGGATTTTCGGTTGAGAGCTTTGACGAAGCCTTGTGTGACTCTGGCTTTATGCTGCGCGCTTCAAAGTGTGCTTTCCACCCAGTCCACCTTTGGAAGCGGCCACCGCCGTGCGCCCGTGTGAAAGGTTTTCGCCTACAGTATGAGAATGAGGCTCGTTCGCTTCTGGGTCCTCGGTTGAGCTCAGCTGGAATGCGTGCGTTTCTGGCCAAACAACACTCAATAGTCTGAGCACCGTCGCCACTCAGTGGGTCGGCGGAATGGATTGCACACGCCCGGCGGCTCTAACAGTATAATAGAAGATGCAAAAGGGCCAGATCAACGATCCACCGTCAAAAAAAAAAAAACGATTTTTTTGACGTATCCATACGTCGCTGGCAGGCAACGGTTGGATTCTGCTTGACGTATCAGTACGTCGTTGGCAGTTAACGTGTTAACAACAAGCACTCCGAGATCAGAAACAATCTCCAGCTGGCTCCACCGTTGAATCCCTTTTTTGATGAACACGATGTAATCTGTGGCTTTAAAAAGTGCAAGCCCAGGAAAAGTCCTGGCCCCGATGGACTTAGCGGTCGCCTACTAAAAACATGTGCTGACCAGCTTGGTCCTATTTTTAGTTTCATTTTTAATTTGTCTCTCTCTCAGCAGAAGGTGCCATCCCTATGGAAACAATCCATAGTGGTGCCCGTGGCTAAAATAAACAGTCCCAAAAGCTTGAACGACTTCCGGCCTGTTGCTTTAACCTCTCTGGTTATGAAGCAATTTGAAAAGCTAGTTAAAGCAGAGCTCCTAGCAAAAACTGAGCACATGCTCGACCCCTTTCAGTTTGCGTATAGAGCACAGAGAGGTGTACAAGACGCCACAGCTACCCTACTCAACCTTGTCTGTAAGCACTTAGAAGGCAGTGGGAACCACGCCAGGCTGCTTTTTGTAGATTTTTCTTCAGCGTTCAACACGATCCAGCCTCACATTTTGGTTGAGAAACTTGTACGCCTTTTTTGCTTAGACGCAGGTCTTGTTGGATGGATCTTGGACTTCCTTACAAATAGATCACAACAAGTAAGAGTAAACGGAACTCTGTCCAGCTTCTTAACATCCTCGACCGGCTCACCACAAGGGTGTGTTTTGTCTGCCTTCTTGTATATTCTGTATACAAATGACTGTTTTAGCCGTCATGCCGACAGATTCATCATCAAGTACGCTGATGATTCCATTATTGTCAGCCTGCTTGATGGGGATGAGGTCGGTCATGGCCAGGTTTTAAATGATTTTCTGTCCTGGTGTGAAGAAGCCTTCCTCCAACTTAACGTCTCAAAGACTAAAGAGATCTGTGTTGATTTTAGACGATCCTCCCCAGTTCCCCAGAACAGTGTTGTCCATGGGCAACCAGTAGACTTGGTGACCAATTATAAATATCTTGGCACTATTTTTGACAGCAAGTTGAAGTTCGATCTAAACTGTGAAATGCTGTGCAAAAAAGGTCAACAACGTCTCTTTTGCCTAAGGAAGCTTGCTAGATTCCAGGTTGACAGGACTCTGATGAAACTATTTTATTGTGCCTATATCGAGTCTGTAATCTCATTCTCTATTATCTGTTGGTATGGAAACCTTGGTATTCAAGGGAGGAACTCTCTCGGGAGGATCGTGAGAGCGGCATCTAAAATAGCCCGAGTAAATTTTAGTAGCCTGGACCACATTTTTAACAAACAGGTGCTTAAAAAGGCCATGTCCATTCGCATGGACGATACTCATCCTCTCTGTCCAGAGTATGTGCTGCTCCCTTCGGGCCTTCGACTAAAGGTTCCGAGGGCTACGAAAAACAGATATAAATTGTCTTTCGTTCCTGTTTCCATCACAGCTTTAAATGCTGCTGAGAGGAGGAGATAGTGCACTCTCTCTCTCTCTCTCTCTCTCTCTGTCTCGCTCTCTTTTCTCTGTCTCTCGTGCAGCTTAAATGCTGCTGGGCGGAGGAGATGATGCACTCTCTCTCCTTGTCTCTCTTCTTAGGTAGGTATTGCTGCTACAAATATTCTTTATATATTTTATATTCGAGATATACCTTTATTTATTTTTTACCTACCTATTTATGTGAGCTCAAATAGTCCTGGACTCTTATTACTTTTAAGTTCATGTACGTGTCTTTTACTACTTTTAAGTACATTGTACGTGTCTTTATTACTACTTTTAAGTACATCGTACAGATCCCTTGAGGTGTGTTTTTATTTTGTTTTTATTTTACTTTTATCCTGTGTTTACTTGATCCTTTTTCTGCTGGAAAACTGCTGCCATGCTCCATGTTTGTTTTAATTTGTTCATGTTTTGTTTTTTCATGTATTCGCTATGCTTTTTATATCTGCTGCACACAAATTGCCCTTCGGGGACAAATAATAAACTTGAATCTTGAATCTTGAATCTTGAATCTTGAAAGCCTGCTGACTGGCTGCTTCACCACCTGGTACGGGAACTGTACCACCATGGACCGCAGGGCGCTACGAAGAGTGAGATGCGCGGCCCAGCACGTAACAGGATGTGAGCTGCCAGAACTGCAGGAACTGTATAACCAGCGGTGCCTCAGGAGGTCCCTGAAGATCATCAAAGACACAAACCATCCCCACAACAGCCTGTTCTCCCTGTTACCCTCAGGGAGGAGATACAGGGTCCCAAAAGCACGCACAAATCGCTTGAGGGACCGTTTCTTCCCGCAGGCCACGAGACTCCTTAACATACACAAATAGTGTAGTAGCTGTACTGTACCGTACTGTAGCTGCTACCATTATGTATGTCTAATGTTTAATTGTATGTTTAATTAGGTATATGCTATTTGCACCTGTACATCAAATACGTCAAATTTAAAATGTTTAAAGGCCCATTCCGTTGGTTTTGGCGAGAAATAAATGTGCACAAAGTGTTTATTATTGGCACTGAGTGAATGCGCCTTGACGTATTAAACTTAAAAATGGTGACCAGGGGCGTTTCTCTCAGACCAGCCGTTCAGAAGATACATTGAAAAACCGCAGTTTCGAAGTGGATAGCATCTCCCGCCACAGCTAGAGGATGTGACGTCTCGCGCGTTCACGTCGAGCTTGTCTCTTGTCTGACGCTAACAGGAAATGGCTGAAGTAGCTTTTAACATTACGGTCGTCGCTAGCTGCTAGCTAAAAAGGAAACAACAACACAGACTCCAGAAAAAGTCCAGACTAAATAAATAAATATTTATCTAATGAAGCCCGTCTGGCCAGACAGCAGCAATGTGACCGACATCGGGGGGAAACTAGAGTCAGGACTGTGTTTTCGGTTCATGAAGGGAACTTGCTGCTTGTAGCTACTGTAATGTGGTTTTCACCAGATAACGTTAGCTGCTTGCTAATGGATTTTCAAGATTCAAGATTTTAGACAGACAGACAGACAGACAGAGAAAGGACAGAAGGTAGGGATGGTGAAGAGTAAAAAAATGACATAATGTAATGTAGTTCCTTTAGAAAGATGGAGAGAGGCAGAAACAATAACAAGACTAGGCAAGTCTAGTTAAGCCGGACCCGGACTGCTGCCTCTGCAGCCCACGGAACGAACCGGCGAAAGAACATCTCAGGAGGTTACTGAGACTGACTGACTGACTGACTCCCCATTGTGGAAACACGCATGCATGAGTGTTGAACAACAGCAGCAGCAGCCCATGGGACACTTCTTGGCCTGGACCATTGCGGGGCCGGCAAAAACGAGTAGTTAGATAGGTAGTGACACATTGGAACAGGGACACATTCACACAGAGTGGAAGAACACAAAGAAATAAAGATCAAAAAGCCTTGCTTCATTATATTTACAGGAATCTCTGGTTTTGGCAGCATAATTCACTTTGGAGTGTGAGAAGATGGGCAGAGAGCAGGAACGCTAAAACCCACAGAGCTGAGAGCACAGTGGACTGGCAACCTGAGTCACCAGGAAGCCCACAAGATCGGGATCAGACGGGGCAAAACGCCAAATGCACAGACAAACAAACACTCTCTCACACACAGACACACAAGCATGTGCAGCTTATTAATGTGGCTTTATCAAAGCGCTGGGTTGCCAGTCACACGGAAGCTAATCCCCCTTTCAGAGTGATGAAAACGTCCAGGGCTCTGAAATCTAAGTCTTATACGCTCTCCCCTGCTATCTCTGCACTCGCTCAGTGTGTGTGTCTGTAGTACAAGTATCTGACCACCTGGTCAGAAACTCTGCTAACATTACCGTCTTGTGTGAAGTAATGCAACCCTAACGTTACTACCGTTATGCTTATGGTCATGGAACATTATTGTTTGACTATAGTTAGCTGCGGTTGTGAGTCTGCCTATTAGACCCATAGTAACATTAGCTTGATGCTATACGCGGCTAACTAATAGATTTACTGTAGCTATATTTCTAGAAATTACCACCAGCCCCACTAATAACGTTACTGTCTTGTGTTGATAATGAATCTAACAGTCGGAAATATGCCTAACGTTAGCCTACTGTCTGTTATGTTTACGGTACATTGTTTGACTGTACATACAGGGGGAGCAGGCTATTTCCTGGCTTGTGCTAACATGAGTATCCACTTCCCGCAGCCAGCAGGCTCTGACTGCAGTGGGACTGCACATACTAGTAATGTTAGCTTGATGCTAATCGCGGCTAACTAATATTAATTTACATTTATAGAAATTACCACCAGCCCCATTAATAACGTTACCGTCTTGTGTGGATAATGAATTTAACAGTCGTAAATATGCCTAACGTTACTGTTATGCTTATGAAACATTGTTTGATTGTTCAGTTTGGTCAACTCCAGGCATTACAGGGTACCGTACATACAGGGGGAGCAGGCTATTTCCTGGCTTGTGCTAACATGAGTATCGACTTGCCCGCAGCCAACGCAAGCCAAAACACGACCAAACATGCCACAATAACGTCCCCTAATTCATCCAGAATCCTTCCTGGGCACCTTGAGGCTGATCTGACCGATAAATTGTCCAGATTGCCGTTTTCAAGTGACTTTTATGAGTTAACGTTACAAAGCAACGAACAGCTCTGCTGTTGCCAGGCAACTGCTTGTGCGCGTGCGAGTATGGTGCCCGCGCGTCAGCTCGTTCACACGCTGCCTGAAGTTACACTAACGGCCACCGGCGTCAGTAATAGTGAGTTTTGACGGATTGGGCCTTTAAGCACGTCTAAAGTATGCACATGACATGTGCACCTATGTGCAGTGAATATGTCACTGTCTCTGACTTGTCGTATCACTCTACTGCCTTATTGCTTGTTGTGTCTCTTGTTGTTTTTGCACTCATATGCCCTGTTATATTTGTACTATGTTGTAAACGGAGTCCACAGCACAAGAATTTCACACGTGATACTTGTACCACGGAGTGACAATAAAAATCTTGAATCTTGAATCTTGAATCTTGAATCCAATAAAACCAGATAAAAAGATAAAACACACATAAAAGAGCTGGTAAAAGAAACAAAAACAATAATCAAGGAAATGCCAAATGATAAAAGTATGTTTTAAGCATTGACAGTACATAATATCTGGACCACCTTAGCTATATGATTTTGACACGGCAAAATGAAGCTCACTTCCCGATATTGTTTGATTTCGTTTGATTGGATGAATGGATTTTCCTGTTGCATTGTGGGAAATCTGTTCAAACCTGGAGCCGGGAAAACAGGAAAGGGCGTGAGCGTGGACGGGACTCGGGGGAGGGTTTCCTCCGCCACGGCATCCATCTTGTTCATGTTATTTTCCCTGCTAGCCGTTAGCTTGGCTAACAAATGTTGCTAACGTTAGTTGCTATTGCTAGCCTTGCTCCATTGCTCTCACATTGAATACAATAGCCCGAAGAAAAACCAGAGTATTATTTCCTCCAGACCTCGCGCGGCGTCACCAGCCTGCCGCTTGCATCTTCCACAAAATCGAGGTAATCTTATTTTCTAACGTAACGCTAATTACATAGCATGACATTAACGCTAGCTACGTTAGACTAGAGTAGCATAAGTTAACGTTATACAACGTTAAACAGTATTGCATGCTGCACAGATTCGGACGTAGACAGAAAACAAACGCAGTTCTGTTTACCTAGGTTACCTCTTTGAGATGAGGCAGACTCAAAGCATACTCATATGATCTACCAGCTATAGCGTTATATATCTAGCTAACGTTAGATCAACTATCAATCAATGAGGGGGAACAAGGGGGTTAAACTCCTCTGGATACTTTATCCACCTCTGCATTTACAGTATTTACCAATCGCACGTAGTGTTGGGTAAGCAGACATTAACGTTATACAGTGATTAACAGTGTCTAATTCGTTTCTTCCAGGGGTAGGCGCCGTCCAGTACCGATGGGACACACAACAGAGGATTATGATTTGTGACGATCAAAGCTATAATATTCTGTTCTCCTGAGATTAACGCTAAACTACATGTTACTGCTGATCAGTTGTTTCAACATAGGAAATTGCCATAACACACAAGCCAAATGCTGACATGAGAGATTTGCTTTGAACAAGTTGTAGCCTAGCTAGTATCTGCCAGTGACCGGAGAATATTGTTATATTTGCTTGTTTTAATGCTTTTGTCAATAAACATTGTCAACAAAGATAGCCTTGTTGTATATTATCATGTATCTGAATGTCGCAAATATGATCGCGCAGAACGATCCATTAGTTGTCTGGTCAGAGGCAGGTTGGATAAAATGATCAGATGTGATATAAAGATTGTTGATGTCGAGTGAACACGAACTACGAACCGAAGATTGGACCATGAGGACATGACGACGGAGAAACAAGCGATCAGCAGTCTGCTTCAATCAACGAATGCTTTATATTTATTGAAATGAAATATGGTGATATCTGGTGGTCTGAAATTACTCTCTCTAGCTAGGCTAACTGGCTCATATTATGTCATATTATTGTAACGTCTGAATCAGCGTTTCATAACTTTATAATAGCCTAACGTTACTGTATAGCCTGGATGACAAATGCTACCCATCCTTCCATTGGTGTATGCTGCCTTTAGCTTGTGGTATTATGGTACAGTAATATTGTCTAGCTACTAGACAGACAAGTTTATCTGAAATCAGGGTGACAAGATCCCTGCTGCTAGCTCGTCTGCCTTTCTGTGTCACAGAGTATCTAGCATGTTTACAGTATCTTAACAGACTGCATTACATGCTACACCATGCAAATATATTTCGATATAATTCAAACAATGGTTCCAATCCTTAACCATACCATGGTGGGCTGGACTGTGTATTGCTGTGAAAAAGTTAAATTTGATTGTTTCAAGTGTTACACGTGGTTACACGTTATATTTTTAATTGAGCTTTGCGGAATACCTCAACACAATTGTGTATCAGCTTTAAATGTCCAATATATACAGCATTAAACAAACGACCAGCAGCATTCAAATGTGCAAAAACGTTATATTTATTGAAATGTGGTGATCATGTCACAAGTCACATTACATAACGATATAGCGTTAGGTGTTCTTTTGATCAACAGACCTCGGGGGCTCTATACTGTTGCTACGTTGCTAGCTAGCTAGCCGCAGATCAGCTCTGAAGCCCCAACTTCAGAGCTGCCCGTCCACTAAAACCCGATTTCGATATAGCGTTTTAGGTGTTCTTTTGATCAACATACCTCATAACGGGGATCTATACTATTACGTGTGTCTACTAACATCATTAAAATATCATAATCTCAATAACTGTCAAACTAGATGAATGATGAATAGTTTGACAGTTATTGAGAGTTGATTTGAGTTAATGAGTTATTAATTTGAGTTAGTGTGGACCAGTGATGTCACTGGTCCACACTTTAACACTCAATAACTGTCAAATTAAATGACAGACTTCAAAACAGTTTACAGTTTTCTGATATACTACTGATGTTCTAATGATACAAAGCTGGTTGAAAATGGGCGGAGTGTTCCTTTAAAAGTCAAGAGTAAAATTAAAAAATCAATTCTAAAATGGATAGGCAGCCAATGAAGGGAAGCTAAAATAGGGGAGATGTGATCAAATTTCGTTAAAAGTCTGGCGGCTGCATTCTGAACACACTGGAGTTGAGAGATCCTGTTTTGGTTCAGGCAAATAAACAGGGCATTACAATAATCCAGACGGGAGGTGATAAAAGCATGAATAACTATGAAGATCATTAAAATAAATAAAAGATCTAATTCTATAAATATTTCTCAGCTGGAGAAAACAAGACTGCGTTAACGTGGGACTCGAGCGTGAGGTTCTGGTCTAATGTGACTCCGAGGTTCTTGACAGTGGGAACTAAGTGTTCGGCTAGATTGCCGAGAGCAGACAGAAGTTGGCCATGGGAGTTCTCAGGGCCAATAATAAGTATTTCAGTTTTGGAGGAGTTAAGCTGCAGGAAATTTTCAGCCATCAGTTCTTAACAGATGCTAAACAATTTTGTAAGGAAGAAAGTTTCGCCGGATCCGACTGTTTACAAGACAAACACAGCTGAGTATCATCAGCAATGGAAGGAAATATTATGCTGTTTGATAATGAGGCCCAGGGGGAGTAAATAAAGAAGGAATACAATTGGACCCAGTATGGAACCCTGCGGGACCCCATACTTCGACAGTGTTTGAGAGGAGGTAAATCCGTCCACAGACACAACAAACTTTCTGTTGAAAAGGTATGAGGAGAACCACAGGAGGGCCGTCACTGAGATACCCACCGAAGTCCTCAACCTTTCCAACAGGATGCCATGATCAACCAGGACCAGCAAGCAGGACCAGCACTGAGCATTCACCAGCATCTGCCTTCATCAATATATCATTTGTAACTCTTATCAGGGCAGTCTCAGTACTGTGTTGTTGCCGAAAGCCAGATTGAAAAAAAAATCAAAAGTATGATTACTGGCCAGTAGGTCTAATAATTGATTCGAGACACATTTCTCTAGAACTTTAGAAAGAAACGGAAGCTTCGAAATTGGTCTGTAGCTGCTAAGGACAGAGGGATCAGAACCAGGTTTTTTTTAGAAGAGGCTGGAGTCTGGACACTAGCAGTCTTAAAAAGATTGGGAACAATGCCGGACAATAAAGAGCTGTTGAAGATAGAAAAATGAGTACTGGCCGGGGCTACACTATCTAGTACCTCTAATAAGAATTTGGGGGGTAATAACATCACAGAAGGTTCACTCAACAGGTTGTTGACCACTAAGTACATCATCAAATAAAAGCCAAAATCTCATTGATGACCTAGAGAGATTTAAAAATGCCCTATTGCATAACCACGCCAATTTCAACAAGTGTTTTGTAGGACGCCTGAACCACACACAGCACAAGGGGGGCTGCCTGGTGCGTGGAGTGTGTGTGTGTGTGTGTGTGTGTGTGTGCGTGTGTAGGTGTGTGTGTCTGTGTGTGTGTGTGTGTGTGTGTGTGTGTGTAGGTGTGTGTGTGTGTGTGTGTGTGTGTGTGTGTGTGTGTGTGTGTGTGTGTGTGTGTGTGTGTGTGTGTGTGTGTGTGTGTGTGTGTGTGTGTGTGTGTGTGTGTGTGTGTGTGTATGATTTTGGCTTTTATTTGATGATGTACTTAGTGGTCATCAACCTGTTGAGTGAGCTTTCTGTGATGTTGTTATTTTAATGACACATGGCAGTATGTTATTTCTGTTCTCTTGAGCAGGTCTAAATGTAGCCAGCACTGCACTTCTTCCATTTATTACTGCAGAATGATGAGGTTAATTTAAAACCTATCAATTTTTATTACGTTTCTCAGAACTGCATATACTGTAGTTTTTGAATAAGATTTAAATTTTTGTTCAAAGACAAAAATGTTTTTCTATTTTTTTCTAAAAAAATCTATTATTTTAGTAACTCATTTTCAATTTGTCTTTGCGATATTGATTTCAAGAGCCGGGATACAGTTATATGATCTACAAAACGTTGTGACTGTGAGTCCTCTGTGTATATGAAATTTCTCAACAATATTACACAGTACCCCAATGAATTCTTTAAAAGGCTTTCATTGATTTATTTTTGCAGAGCACGGCAAGCATACACAATGTACACTAGTCTTTGCCTGCAAAACAGAAAAATCAGCAGAAAAAAGCATTATGATTGAGTGTATTATGGAATTGTGTGTATAATG
Source organism: Poromitra crassiceps (assembly GCF_964638095.1). Taxonomy (NCBI): domain Eukaryota; kingdom Metazoa; phylum Chordata; class Actinopteri; order Beryciformes; family Melamphaidae; genus Poromitra; species Poromitra crassiceps. The sequence continues at coordinate 42,020,130 of NC_139624.1, forward strand.
TCTATAGGATGATTCTTATGAGTTGTCATTTTTTATCACCTCACCAGAACTACTCTTTGCGAGGCATATTACATTTTTGTCCTGCAAGGCTGAGTTTGTGAAAATACATAAGGCAGAGGAGGGGTGGGTGGGGGGGGGGGGGGGGGATGAATGTTAAGATTTCACAATGAGTTGGGATTATTTTAATCCACTAACATTCTACAGTATACTGATAAAAAAAATGAAATTGAGGCTTGAGTAATAACTGATTGACTGATCATTTGATAAAGACCCATGCTCAAATAGAATTATGTAGCACAACCCTGAGCCTACTTCACTCATCATCGTTGGCCTTCAAAGAATGTTTATTTTAATGTTTTGTTGCTTTTTGAGTGTTGAGGATATTCTCTTTGTCCACTTTTCAAATGTTTTCTCAGAACACTTAATACATCAGACAGCTATTCCAGTTGCGTGTGGTTTATCAAACCAATTGACTGTGATAATTGACACGGATAGAATAATGCGTTGGGGATTTAGTCCACAAACCAGCCATTGTCCTTAGAAGAAGGCATCATAGCTGGGAGCTGTTTTACATTTCCTCTGAACCCTTGCACATGAAAAGTCCTCATCTGCTCCTTGTGGATTCAGGATTTTGAGGTGTATTGCTGGATGAATGCCTCCTACTGGTCCTAAGCCACCAGCAGCACGTTCTACTCTGTCTCGCTCCAAACACAGTAATGCGGAGGATGTGTGCTGGCTTTAGAATTCTTTTTATATCCCCTACATTCCCTTTTCCAGATTGTCATCTTCTTCAGCTTCGCTGCCACTTTCACCTCATATATACTGTTTATATATATATAGATTTATGATGTCTTCTTCTCAAATCTGTCAGATTAGCTGGATCTGTCCATACAGTAGCAACACCACTCAAGTTCATCTTCCATTTTGATACCCCAGTCTTCTTCTGCTCTGCCATAATTTCTGATGATTCTCCTGCTGAGGTGTCACCAGCGTTTGCCCATTATCAGTGGATAATGGATAACAACTCTTACACCCCATTCTTATCATCTACCAACCTGGAGGTCATCCATGCCTTTATCTTCTCTCATTTACAGTAGATTACTGCAGCTTCCTCTATCTCAGTCAACAGTCCCTCTCATGCCTCCAGATCACACAGAATGCACCACCAGGATTTTAGCAGAGACCACAAAAATACTTCAATCCTTGCTTCCCTTCACTGGTTACCTGTCACTTGATTTCAAGATTTTACTGATGACTTTTAAAGCTTGTTTAGGTCCCAGCTACATCACAGACCTTTTAACCCATATGAGCCAGAACACATCAGGCAGAGTTCTTCTGGACGTTCCTCAGTACTCAGTAGACTGAAAACAAAAGGTGACCAGGGCATTTGCCATTATTAAAGCCCTACACTGTGAAACGGCCTCCCTGGGAACTTAGGCTAATAAAGTGAGTTAAATCACTTCTCGACACAATTAGACTGGCCTTTATCTGTTTCTCTTGTTTTTAATCTTGTATTGTTGCTTTCAGGGGCGGACTGGGAAAATAATTCAGGCCGGGCATTAGATACCAAGCAGGTCAGGCCGATACGGGCTGACGCGCGTGCCGGCGTCCGAAGGGCGGCGGCGAAAAATTTGGGCCGTTTGAAGCCCAATTTGGGCCGTTTGAAGCCAGATTTGGGCTGTTTGAAGCCAGATTTGGGCTGTTTGAAGCCCAATTTGGGTCGGTTGAAGCATGATTTGGGCCGTTTGAAGCCCAATTTGGGCCGTTTGAAGCCAGATTTGGGCCGTTTGAAGCCCAATTTGGGCCGAGTCCAATTTTACAATGAGATGCACACACTTTAACCCTGAATAACGTAATAAAACCACTAGTAAACCAGTAGGTGGCGCCTGGCCTGCTGTTCAGTGAGTGGCCTGACTGCGGGCACCAATTTTTTTTTTTTTTTTTTTTTTTTTTGCAGCCAGGCCAGGCCAGGCCAGGCCAGGCCAGGCCAGGCCAGGCCAGGCCACCGGGCATTTGCCCGACGTGCCCGATTATGCAGTCCGCGCCTGGTTGCTTTTATTGTTTGTCCTGTTCTGTTCTGTTCTGTTGCGTTTTACTTCCCTCATTCTCTGTAAAACACTTTTATTTGTAAACTCTGTTTTTTGAAAAGTGCTATATATAAATAAAGTGTATTATATCCTACTACTATAATTGGAGAGCGTATGTGTGTCCATATGTCTGTCTGTCTGTCCGGAGTTGCAAGGTACACCGTTGCTCCGATCGCCTCCAAACTTTGCCGAAACACTTTTCAGGGGTCTGTCATAAAATTGGCGCAGGATTTTTTTTTATGTGCCCATAGGAGGTGCTATGGCAATGTTTTAGATTTTAAATGGCCATAACTTTGACACCGTTGCTCCAATCGCCTCCAAGAGAAGTAGAGTGTGTACCAATAAGGCTTCCTATAGTTCCTAGAAATGAGTGTGCAAATGGCGCCAAATTCTAGTAGGCTATGTATAGACACAAGACTGTTTTGATATTCTTTCCACACATCATTGTCCATATAGCTGAGCTGAACTGGGAATTCCTCACTTGCAGCAACTTGTTCGCTGTTAACTTTTTGACCATGAGCAACAGAAAGAGCAGTTTTCTTTTCATTTCCCATGACAAGTGTCTCTGAGTGTTGCTGTTCCATTTCTAAAATTGCCTTCAGCCTCTCATCATCCCATTCTGCAACTTCAGAGTGAGTCACAGGACCTTCTGAAGCTTCTTGCTCCCAACCTGGATTCCAAAAATACCCGTTCAGAAACTACACAGGAAACAGAACCCAAATTCATGAACCAAAATTCAAATTTCATCAAATGTCACACATATTGTAGACAGTCTTTCCATATTCAGAACATCACAATGAGTGAAGTTTAATGTGAGAGATGACAAATGTATTCTTTCTTTGTGTAGTGTAGTCTATGCCTGTGCTGTGCTTATGCTATGCATGAATAGTCAGAGTTTAAATATTATAAGGAGCATGTTATTTCATGTGTTGTAAGTATGGCGAAACTATAATAATCATATAATAGCCTACATTTTAGGGTTTAATGTTACATGAGTAGTCTGTAGCCAGGGATATCTTACTATAATTGGAGAGCTGTCTGTCTGCCTGTAATTGATAATAAATCAATAAATCAATAAATCAATCAATCAATCAATCAATCAATCAATCAATCAATAAATACATAAATAAATAAATAAATACATAAATAAATACATGAATAAATAAATAAATTTAAAAAAATCACCCAGCGATATTTTATGTTTTTAGGCCTTCACACTCACAGAGCCATTGTGACATATTCAGCATCCCTTCCCTGCTTCCCACTGATGATGTCACTGATCACAATTGCTTGAGTGACATGACCCTATCAGCCTAATCTTATCTTTCTTAATCTTTCTTTAATAATATTTTGTGCTTCCTGTTTGTGTATTGTAAAAAATATATATATATATATTGGAAAAAATATAAATATTGTCCTTGGGCAGGCCAGGCAGGAGCAGTGGGCAGCTTTCTTATGTACAGCGCCCAGGGACCATCTTCAAATGTTGTCATCACTGGTCAGATGACGATCTTCTGCATGTTTTCCATACTGATGTTGTATGGAGGAACCGCAGGGGAGCACGGGGAGAACATCCAAACTCCACACAACACAGAAAGGCCCTTTTGACGAGATAGCCCACCTGGGCAGTAGGCACTGCTGGGGGCACACACCCGCAGCGCCCACAGTGTCCCAGACAGGAATTGAACCCAGGGTCTTCTAGCTGTGAGGCGACAGTGCTACCAGTGCGCCACCGTGCCCCTGAGCTGCTTAGGAACCTACAAGCAGCTCCTGACGGTACCCTCATGAACGGCGGTGGTGGTGGTGGTAGGGACAAGGTGGTTGAATGTGAGATTTCTGTAGGACAAAGTGAAAGGATTTTCCTGCCAATTCCTCACCATGACAGAAATGATGAGCTTACCTTCACCTTTGTCAGACGACAGTTCCCAATCAGATTGGCTTTCTCAGTTACCATCAACAAAGGGCAAGAGAATGACTGATTTGGCATCTACCTACCTCAGCCAGTGTTTGCTCATGGCCAGCTCTACAGCCTTCTCCAGGAGAAATCAAGCCAGCAGCATGAAAGTTGAAGGTGAGGAGGATGGAATAACATACAACATCATCTATAAGGAGCTGCTGTATCCTGTAGCCCTGTAGCCTACTCATGATACAAACATTTGCATAACTGCGCCCATGACGCATCATCTCCAGAGTCTCCTCTCCACCCTATAAATCCTATAGGAAATAATTGCCTACTGTATAAAATATAAATAATTATACATAATGATGTAGCCTATAATTATTTCACGACCGAACTCTAATGTTAGGCTACAAACACACACTAGTGTCTATAAAGAATATTACATAGCCTAGCTAATGATTTCTCATTTGGGCTATTCTCTATTGCATGTTCTCAGTCTTGATCATTGATGCTCCTCGAATACACCGTATCGAAAATAGTATTAAATAATAACAATCTGTAATGGATATAGGAAAAACTGAAACACTCATAGTGGTGTCCCATTCATTATTTCTGCTTCTAGTAGCGAACCGCTTTAACCAATGATAGACGCCGATGAAAAGCCGGGTTGCGCTTCCCTCCAATCAGCGGTCACTTTCTTCGATTACGACATGCTAAGGAAGTGTCACAGACGCAGAGGCAGAGAGGCGTGCGGCTCCAGCCACCTGTCACTGACTTGACAACAAATAAACTATACAAAAAAACAAGTGGATGCTAGTAGTTCATATTGCATGTAGATAATTGTCGCTTTTTGACAGCCTGCGGACTGACAATGGGAGCGAACAACAGTACCCGCCGCGTGTCATTTGAGTCAGATGAGAACGACAATATAACTGTTGTGAAGGGCATACGGGTGAGTGACAGCTACATTGCTTTGCTGTGTTGGGTAAGCAAATGTTACACGACTGCAGTGAAGCCATATTATGTAACGTTACATTCTGTCAGTCAGTGTATTCGGCAGCGCTGCGATCATGTTATGTGGTATAGCTAGCAAGCAGCTAACTATAACTGACTTGCTAGCAGACTCTTGGCTAACGTTACCGGGTGTTTGTGTTATCTCTTTATTTAGTGGAGCTTGACAGAGTAACGGCAAGTTATACACCTGATGGGAGTTTATGACCTTCAGACAGCTAACGTTACACAAAAACTTAGTTTTTTCCAGAGATAGATTGAAATGTCCAAGTTCTGTCATTCAAGAGTCAGTAGTCTCGCTTGCCAGTAGTCTCTCTGTTGGATTGGAATGTTGACGTTGACGTCATCAACCTCATGCCCTGCCCACTGTCATTTAGTTGATGAACTTGGCCTGAACAGGGTAGGACAGGGCAATGCAGTCTTTGTGGTATCTTTTAGAAGTGTTCACATGTTCACATGTTCACAACATGTGAATTTATATTATTTATTTAGAACATGTTTTTATTTTATGGACCCTTTCACGAGTCCCTGCATGCCACAGCCTGCTAAAGTTAAATATAGATTGAGAGGCTTAGTCAATCACATAAGACTTGGGTTGGCTCTCTCTGTTATAAAGCACTTAGCAGCCAGCCAACCCAGTCAATCTAAAGTTGTCTTCCTTCCTACTCATGTGGTTTAATCCCCTCTCATGCAAGTGCAGTTATGTTTGTGTTGTTTGTTTGTCTAAACAGCCCAAAACAAAGCTCAGTCGTTCCCTGTTGATGGTGTTTTTAAAAACAATATATAGTTTTCCATAGGAACACACCACCATCTTACTCTTAAACTTTCTTCCTCTCTCCCTCATTTGCAGCTTTCGGAGAATGTCATCAACCGCATGAGGGAACCCGTAGTTCCCCCGCAGCCCCAGTCACTCCCACATGGCACCACTCCCCCTCCCCTTGCAGCTAGCCTCAATCCCTCTCCTCTCCTGAGGCCAATGTTTCCCCCCTTTGACCCGGTCACTTCCTTGCCTCCTCCTCCTCTTGTTGAGCCCATTGTACCTCCAGCACCTCCTCCATCTGCTACGGAGAAGCTTCCTCAGCCTCCCAGGGAACAGGTAGCAGCACCCACCATCATTGACATGGTGCTCCCAACTGCACCACCCCCAGCTGCTGATCATGCTGTTGTCGCTCCTGCTTTTGAGCCTGTGGCTGTTATTGAGCCGGTTACATTGCCTACACCTCTCCCTCCTCCCCCTCCCACTCCTTCTCCTGCTCCCATTGACCCCTTGGCTCCTGCTCCAGGTTTGGTGGAATCCATATCTCTGCTTGCTCCTCCTCCCCTTGTAATCGAAGCTCCTCCTCCCATAAATGAATCCGTTGCTCCCTCTCCTCCTGTAATTGAACCCATTGCTCTTGCTCTTCCACATGTGATTGAACCCATGGCTCCTCCCCCTGTAATTGAACCCATTGCTCCTCCCCCTGTAATTGAACCCATGGCTCCTCCCCCTGTAATTGAACCCATTGCTCCTCTCCCTGTAATTGAACCCATTGCTGCTCCTCCTGTAATCGAACCCATGGCTCCTCCCCCTGTAATTGAACCCATTGCTCCTCCCCCTGTAATCGAACCCATGCCACCACCTCCTGCTGTCGCGATTGAACCCATCATTGCTCCCCCGCTTCCTGAAATGGAGCTCATCTCCTCCTCTCCTGCCGACGAGCCTGCCACACTCTTGCCACCGCCTGTCCAGCCTCCAATGGACGCTTTGTTCCCGCAGCCTGCTGAGCCAATCGCTGCGCCTCCCCTGGCTGAGTTTATTGCTCCTTGTGAATCAGTTGCACCTCCTCCTCAGCACCCGGTGGAACCAGTATCTCTTATCGCTGTCCCTGAGCCAGTGGCAGTTCCCGAGCCATTGGCAGTCCCAGAGCCAGTGGCAATCCCAGAGCCTTTGGCAGTCCCAGAGCCTTTGGCAGTCCCAGAGCCAGTGGCAGTCCCAGAGCCTTTGGCAGTCCCAGAGCCTTTGGCAGTCCCAGAGCCAGTGGCAGTCCCAGAGCCAGTGGCAGTCCCCGAGCCAGTGGCAGTCCCACCACCTCCTGCTGCACCAGTTGGTGAGTTGTTGTATTCCAATACACTGATTACAGTGTCACATGTACGCATGCATGCATTTTACGGTATTAGTGTGTTAACAGTAACACTACAAAGGCCATGGGAAAAAACTGCCAAGAACGCCCATTTATGTCCCAATGGATGTCTGCACCTACAAACATGTCTGAAAAATGAATGTGCCAAGTCTATTTTATTCTGCGTGTACGCAACTTGACTCTGCACCCTCTGTATTGAATGAGCACTGCACAGAGTCAGTGAGTGATGCTGTAAATATATTGAAATATTGAAAATGTATTACAGTCTCGGCTCTCCCCAGATCGGCAGAGGATGGAGTAGCAACCAGGATTGAGAAATCAAATGAGCACTAATGGGGGATAAAATGGGATAAAAAAAAATCGGGAAAAAAAAGAAAATGTATTAGAAAAATATACCATTGTTATTGAGGCATATTTTATCGTGATATAGGCCTACATTGATATGTCCACCCCTAGTAGGCAACTGTGCATTTTGATACTTTCACAATGTTTAGATAGCTCATCCAACTCCTTTAAAGGGCTACGCCACTTTTTCAGGAGTTTAGCTTATTTGCCATATCCTCCCCACATAACCAAGGTACACCATGTCTTTACCGTCACTGTCTGAGCAGTATACAGTGACCTACAGTCGTGAAGTTAGTAAGTATCGCCATATAATGGATGCCAATGGTACACCCGTTCAAAATAACCAAAAACACATATCTCCAGTAATAGCGCCAAAATACATGTTGTGCTTCGGGTACTCCCAGTACGGTACGTGGTGAGTCACTACGCGATGAAATATGAATCCATAGTTACGTGAAACATCATTTTCGGAATAAATCCCCACACCGAGTTACTTCCTTGTTTGCCTGTAAAGAGCGATTCCGCTGTACACAGCGCATGCACTGTATGTCGCGCAAGCCTGGCGGCCATGTTTACAAAGTAATTCCGGCTATCTATTAAATAAAAAAGATAATTTATCCACATTTAGATTAATATTTCATCGCGTGGTGAGTACCCGAAGCACAACATGTGTTTTGCCGCATTTAGATGTGTTTTTGATTATTTTGAACGGGTGTACCATTGGCATCCATTATATGGCGATACTTACTAACTTCACGACTGTAGGTCACTGTATATTGCTCGGACAGTGACCGTAAAGGCATGGTGTAACTTGGTTATGTGGCGGGATATGGCAAATGAGCTAAACTCCCGAAGAAAGTGGCATATCCCTTTAAAATAGGGATGTCCGATATTGGCTTTTTTGCCGATATGCCGATAATTGTCCAACTCTTAATTTCCAATTCCGATATCAACCGATACCGAGCTTGTTTCACCCAAACTAATTTCAGGTAACATCATCACATATCTCCTGTCGTGGAATTAACACATTATGCCTACTTTTATTGTGATGCCCCACTTGGGCGGCTGTAGCTCAGGAGGTAGAGCGGGTCGTCCACTAATCGCTTTGGATAAAAGAGGTCGGTGGTTCGATTCCCGGCTCCTCCAGTCTGCATGTCGAAGTGTCCTTGGGCAAGACACTGAACCCCAAATTGCTCCCGTTGGTGTGCCAGCACCCTGCGTGGTAACCTGCCATCGGTGTGTGAATGGGTGAATGTACCTACTGACTGTAAAGCGCTTTGGATAAAAGCGCTATATAAATGCAGGCCATTTACCATTTTACCATTTAAATGCAACAAGGCTTTCCAAATGTAAACATTCTCTGTGCAAAATAAGAAAACTACTCCAAACAAATATTCATATCTCAAAAAGTATACATCACATCGCTCATATTTTGAGTGAGAGAGCAGAAGTAGCTCATGCGTTTGATGTATATATGCATGTCATGATAAAGTTGTGTGTCATTATTGGCATAAAAACCGATACCGATATTTTCCAATATTAAATGTTTATGCTAATATCGGCCGATAATTTCGGCGGGCCGATAATATCGGACATCCCTACTTTAAAATAAAGGAGGCAAGGAAAATTGTGTTTTGGGACATTTAATTCAGATGTTACCGTGGTAGATACGTCAATTGATGTTTAGGAATATGCTAAACTAAAAATAAGATGACCAAGGTCCCACATCCTGGGCAGCTTTACACAGAACAAATGTGCAGTGATTTTTGTGGACTAACTGAATGTTTTTCAAGCTCATATACATAATAATCCTAACATTGTTCCCTTACACTTCCAGATAATTACTCTGGGTGCTTTCACTGATACCATTTCCAACTTTCTGCTTAATTCTCGTTGGGGCTGTGCATTAGTGTGACATCGGTAGAACAAACTTCTCTCTTGTTTCTTTGAACAAGGCACAGGAGAGAATGTTCACTAATGCAAATTGAAAAAAATGAATTGTCCTTGCAAATGGAAGGGACATTTGAATACTGAAATTATATGGGATCCCTCTTCAGTCGCATGGTTAATTAGATGGCAAAAGTTATGAGGGAATGAACTGTCCGAGGATTTAGTCTAAGTCCAGCTATATATTGAATTTTAATTATGTTTATTGTGTGGGTGTTTACTTTAAGCCACCTTAAGCTTTTCGTCTACAACTTTTCTTGCAGATTTTAATTAGTCTTCATTCTCATAATAGGCCTCACAGTAGCCTTGGTCATATTATGATTCATTACCATTGCCCAGCTGTTAATGGAACGATTAATTCTTTTTTGTAATAATGTTAATTCATTGATGCTGTAATTAGTGGCCATCCATTCTGGCTCATCACTGTGGGGCTCAGGTTGTCATGATAACCCCTCTTCTTCCTGCAGTTTGTGAGGGCACTCAAAGTCCTGCCGCTGACCTCAGCAATATTTCCCCTCAATTTTTTGTGATAGTGGACTTTTTTTAAAGATTGTTTTGATTGCTTTTCCTCTTTAATATTCTAACTCAAAAGAAGTAGGCTGCGGGTATAAGCTCTGCCATTGCTGCCGTCCATTTCAGATGGAGCAGAAGGGGAATCCCCTTCCGCTATCAGTGTATACATTTTGTACCTGGATGTCGATAAGTGAAACAACAACAACCACCTGTGAGCTAGCAACCTACTGAATATGGCAAGTTTTACATGTTCAACATACTTTTTTTTTGCCATTTTATGTGGCATTTCTTTTGGGGGGATTCAGCCACTTCGTCCCCCCCCCCCCATATAAGGATGTTAGTAGGTTGAGCCAGTCTGAGATAGTCTGACTAAGTGAGACTACTGTACATCTTTAATAATAGTTATGGTCATACTTCATTCTTTAAACTCAAATTTATGGACCCTGTGTTTGAAAAATCCTCATATTTACTCAAGGGAAATGCAAAGGAATTTCAGAAAAATGTGTGACCTGTCAAATATTTCAAAGTTAACACATTTGGCAGAGTAAACGTTATCATTCTGAATAATTTTGGATATTGCTGGTTTGATGGAGTGCCATTGTTTTGGTAGAAAACATTTTTTGCACCAATTGTTGACAGTGCCAATGGAGGGGAGGCGCTGATGTGAAGTTAATGAAAATACTGCGTGTCCCCCCTGGCTATGCATAAGGATGACATGCTCCAGTCAGAAAAAACACACACACACACACACACACACACACACACACACACACACACACACACACACTCTCTCTCTCTCTCACTCTCTCTCTCTTTTGTAAAAGTTTTGGCCTTCTACTGTGCCAACTGTGTGGGCGCCCCTTTCTCTTGACATGTCGGGCAGAGGACATTTGAATGTTACCTGTTCATTAGACAGTAGAGGATGGGGCGTGGGTGCAGGTTCTTCAGAGGGTGACATCCAGGGTGTGGGCAGGCTTCCCCATCCTTGACGTTGCTCAATCGGTAAGGTAATTAAAAAAGGCCAACTTATGCCACGCCACGCTGACTCTGGTGATTAAAACGACACCTCCGCAGTTTCACACAACAAACCACCAGGCCTCATTAAGAGAAGGAGGCTGTGTGTGTGTGTGCGTGCGCGCGCGCGCGCGCGTGTGTGTGTGTGTGTGTGTGTGTGTGTGTGTGTGTGTGTGTGTGTGTGTACGTACAGTACATGTGCACTGCATGTGCAACCAAGTTCTGAACTTAAAATCTTACCCAGCAAACCCCAACCACTTATCAATCAGGCACAACAGTTTTGATTTGGCCATAGGCTTTCTCTGATATGTGAACCACTTGCCTTTTTGTTTGAGAACATTGGTCATACAATTGGACACTTAATAGCATTTATTCATCGGAGGAGTAAATCTGAGTTTTCCATGAGCTTCCGGGCCACACTCTTTAATTTCTCTCCCTGTTGAATAAAATGACTCCTCCATTGTTCATGTTAATTGGTTTTCAGATTAAAAGATAAATACTACAATATCTCACTTAATTTTGTATCAGGTGTGGAGTGTGTTGAGTGCAACTATGATGAGAAATTGCCAGCCACTTTCACAGCATTGGCCTACATTTTTAAAAGTGCACTTTAGGGGTTTCAAAAAAGATTGGTGGCCTACTTTTCCTTCTTCTTTTAGTGGTCATTTACATGGATGTTAGCCCTCAATTCTGAATTGGAAAGCAGGACGGTGTCATTGCCGTGTCTTTCCATTCCATTACAGGGAAAATTTACAGATTCCAAACACTGATAGGAGATGTGAGAAGAGATACTGCACTTCATAAGATGACAGTTTAGGGCACATTCACACCAAAAGCGTTTTTTTCAGTCAGAACGCTATGAAAATCATGTCGAGGGCGCTTCCATTGTTTTTTTGCGCTTCGTTTTATTTTCCCCTGCAGTCGCGCGCACTAGAGTTGAGCACACAACGACCACACGGACGGTAGCCAGCTGGTTTTGTCTGTTTGATGTTGTTCACTGTCAACATGAAAGCCAGATTAGAATAGATGAAGAGAAGAGCGCTGCGTGGACTTAAAAATATGAGAGCCAGGTGTACGTGGATGGGTTAACTTAAAGTAGTTAATAGAAAAATAAAGTTTGTCTCCCGCAAAAAAAACCTTTGTGGAGAGTGGAAGAGAGCAAACCTTAAAGGTCCCAATTCGTGCAGCTGCTTAAAAACGTGTGTCTCTGGTCCATAAAACATGATTCTGGATTAATCTGTCGAAAATATAGCAAACCCGTTTGTTGTGACGGAGTTCTCACTCCCTCTTCTGGTTGCTTCCCAAGAACGGCTTGTTTCTATAATATATTCAGAACTAACAGTTCCCATTGGCCGCTGAGGGAGAGCCCGCCCCAGGCTCCCAGCGGCCAATCAGATTAGCGTCTGTGGACCAGCACGCTAGGTTGCGAGTTATCGTTAACTAAACGGTACTACGCTAAAGAGGACATCTCAAAATGCCTAGACTTACCGAATGCACCTCTGCAGTTGCTGGATCACGTACAGTTGGCGTCGCTCCAGCTAGAAGTGTTAATTTTGTGGCTATAGACTAAATGGTGCAGGTAGCTTGTGTGAGAGAGACCCGCGCAGTATGCAGGAGGAAGCTAGTGACGTCCCGATTCCCCCAGATTCCCCTCTGGGCAAACGAAGCGTTTGGGGGTGTGGCTTGGAGGAGACTGCAGAGGGACGCTGGATAGGGACAAATCCAACTGTGGCAGTTCTGAGCGTGTGACCACTCATTACAGGGAGGGCTGACAGCAGTATATATGCATTTACAAGTAAAAACAGCTTTTGCACGGAATGGGACCTTTAAAAAATCCCACAGCAACACTGGTCTTTGTAGTAGAAAATTTTAAAAAGCCTTTATTTTAACTCATTGAGTGCCATGGACGTCTTTCGACGTCCAATTAAATAGTGACGTAGAGTGCCAAGGACGTCTTTCGACGTCCAATGCGTTTTTTGACGGTGGGACGTCGATCAAAGCCTTCTGCATCTCCTGTACAAATATTGTAGCTATTGGAGGTCTACAACCTATTTTACAAACCCATTAGGTGGTGACAGTGCTCTCCAGATTAGAGACAGGTCCTGAGAAACAGGAGGAAAAAGCCATGATCAAAGAGAAACCGATGCATGCTGCAGCCAGAGCCATATAGATTGCTCTGGCTGGAGCTGACATTGGCTGCGAACAGGAGTCAATCCGCGCACACAACTGAGCCCCTCTGTCTCTGTCTGTCTGTCTGTCTGTCTGTATAGTTTCTCCACACGATTAGCCACCAGAAAAGCAGCACCCGACGCCAAACCATTCAGCAGTCCGGTTTGGCTCTTCCCTATCGCGCTGGGAGCCGCCCGGCACACACAAACGGAGCACTCCGAAAATAGAGTGGGTGCGTGAGGCTGTGTAGTGTGGGGAGGAGTTTGCAGCTGAGGAGGGGAGGGGGGGAGAGGGGGGTGGGGCACGCAGGGCATCACACAACTACACCACGTCACTACATCAGAAAATATTATCTTCAGACTCAGTGAATGTGCTTGAAATGCTGCATTTCACAAAAGGCGGAATATCTCAGCTAATAATTTGAAACGCCTGTATTTGCTCAAAACGACCTATCTTCTCCGGCTCATAACTAAAGAACGGAAAATGGTATCAATAAACTTTTTTTTGCTGATGATACAATAGAGCCAGTTCGTTCTTTGTGCGTGTTCGGTGTTTACATAGTAATATCACACAATATTCTGTGGGCCTCGAGAAATCACTGAAAACGCTCTGAAAACTCTGGCACTGGGAGCGTCCGTTCTCCAAAAGTGGCTGGCACTCAATGAGTTAAACATGGCTATAGATTAAAAAACACCAACATGTTTCTGCTCACACAGGAGCCTTCATCAGGGAGTAAGAGGGAAGCCAGATTATTGCCAATTCTGGCAGCAGCGAGGTAGAGGATCCCTCTGGGAGGAGAAAATGTAGGAGGAGTAAAAAGACGAGCAGCGCGCTTTTCCTCCAAATGTTCAACTTTTTCAGCTTTAAAACGTCCAGAGCGCTCCGCCAAAAAGACGAGACGCCACCAGCGTTTAAATGCCAGGTGCGTTTAAACATGCTCCTGGAAAGAGGAGCACGTCTAGCGCGTCCTTACATAGAGAATTAATTGCAGAAATACGCTGGCAGCTCCAAAAATGCTTTTGGTTCTGAATGTCCCCTTAGAGAGTAGTAAAAGTGTTTCTATTCTCCTTCATCCTTTTGTGTGTGTATTGAAAGAGCTTGCACTGTCCAAGGTTTGTTACACATTCCTACACATATTCTCACTGGGACAGAATAGATGTCAGTCATGTCACCACAATTGGAAGTATTATTTAACCCACAATTAGCGTTGAAGTGTTTGAGGCTGACTCCTTGCTGTTATTGGCCCATATATTCATCATACAGCAGAGATGTGGTTTACTCAGGTATTTCGAATGCACTCTCTTTTCAAGGTCAGTTAGGTCACCTCACTTGGCTTAATACGTAGCGAGCTCACCAACGCTGTGAAGGAGAGGGGAAAAGTCAACGTGTACCATTGATCCATCCTGCTCATTTTAAAAAAGAAGAAGAAAAAACAGCGGTATGAGGGTGATTCTGGTTAAGAAAAAACACAGCGGTATGAGGGTGAATCTGGTTAAGAAAAAACACAGCGGTATGAGGGTGAATCTGGTTAAGAAAAAACAGCGGTATGAGGGTGAATCTGGTTAAGAAAAAACTGTGGTATGAGGGTGAATCTGGTTAAGAAAAAACAGCAGTATGAGGGTGAATCTGGTTAAGAAAAAACTGCGGTATAAGGGTGAATCTGGTTAAGAAAAAACTGCAGTATGAGGGTGAATCTGGTTAAGAAAAAACAGCGGTATGAGGGTGAATCTGGTTAAGAAAAAACTGTGGTATGAGGGTGAATCTGGTTAAGAAAAAACAGCAGTATGAGGGTGAATCTGGTTAAGAAAAAACTGCGGTATAAGGGTGAATCTGGTTAAGAAAAAACAGCAGTATGAGGGTGAATCTGGTTAAGAAAAAACAGCAGTATGAGGGTGAATCTGGTTAAGAAAAAACTGCGGTATGAGGGTGAATCTCGTTAAGGAGTTGAAAAGTTCAGCCCAATCCTGAAAGGTTGTGACCTTAATGAGGCGGACATTGATTATGTGTGCCCACGAGAGGTGGGTATCGAGTGAGGCTCTCAGCGTGCTGGCTGTTTCTAAATCATACCCTGAGTCAGTGTGTGAGCTGATTACCCCACAGTCAAGGTTGAGCCTCCTACACCTTCTCCAATGTGCTATAAATATTCATATGCCAGAGCCCACACACTGCACTGGACTAATAGCCTGCTTAAAGATGTCTCCCAGCTGCAGGAAAGGAAAATACTAGGAGTGATGTGAGTGAGTGAAACGTGGTAACTTATCACTCCCCTTTTGAAATCGACTACCTTTGTGAATTTGTGAAGACTATGAGTTCGTCCATAAAGTGAGATTGAATTACAGGAAAGAGGGTGAATAAAAGAGAAGGGGCAGAAATGGCACCTGCCTCCTAGTAGGGGTGTCAAAAATAATCGATTATAAGATGCATCGCGATGCGGATGTGGACGATTCTGCATCGATTCACAAATGTCAAAAATGGATTATTACATTATTTACATTTTTATTAAAAAAAAAGTCAAATCAAAAGTCAAATCGCGATCCCTGTAAAGGACTATATGTATTTTTTCACCCTGAATCTAACCCACGAGTCTCTACGACTTACGCTTACGGAGATACGTCCACCCTGCATGCAGAGACAGAGACTGCAGAGTAGTGTCAAGCCGTTCGTCGGCTAGCAGCTAGCTTTAGCACTTTTGCTTATCAAGTGTTAGCTCTGGTGGAATAGTGTCCAGCCTGTTATTTTGTGTCCTGTCGCATCATCAAGGTTCTGCTTCTGGCACCATGCATGTTTAGGGCTGGGCGATATGATGATATATTTCGTCTGGACGATAGAAAATGTATTTCGTCTGATATGATGCTCTATCGTTTATATCGTTGTGTTGCAAATCACACTCTTTACGGCAATATTGTCCGTCATTTGGATGACGCTGTGCTTTCTTCATTCTGTTTTCTTTTTTACTCATGTCCACAGTCCACACACGCACCAGACTCTGTGTGAACAAGCCCCTTGCGTCCCTTTATAAGTGGCACAAATCAGCCGGTGAGTAGGCTAAAGAGCAGGGAGATGTTATCTCCACTCCGTCCGCCTAGCCTACCCAGGCATTTGCGCTGTGTTAAGTCCGCGTTTGATCCATATTTGCGTGTGTCCTCCTAACGTTAAACCTGGCAAAACACCTCCTCTCATCATCCCAAGGAAATCCCTTGAGGGCAACAAAACGTCTATCGTTAGCTTTAGCTTTTAGCTTTCCCTGGGTGAGTTGTGTTGGTTCACGTTGTTCTTCTACCGTTTTATTCTTCTTCTACTGAACATGTAGGTATTTTGATGTTGACTAAAGAAACACTGCCGCCTAGTGGCCGCTTTTAGATATGATTCCAGATTAGTGCTTAAATCAAATGCATCAATACTATGCTAGTGTCCTCTTTGAAAATCGAACTGGTGGTGTGGTTCAGTTTGTGTTTCATTCTACTGCCCTGCAACTAATTATTATTATTTGTGTTGTAAAGAATAGCCATGCTTATCTGTATTCTGAATGCATGTATCCTTTGTGAGGTTTGACAACATTTTAACTGGTTTAACTGCTACATAAATAAATGGCCATGTGGTCATTTTATATAAACTATAAATAGAATTTACAGAAAATATGCTATATCGTGATATATATCGATATCGGGATATGAAATGACCTATATCGGGATATGAGATTTTGGTCATACCGCCCAGCCCTATGCATGTTTATATGATGGGTTCCCAGTCAGGTGATATGTTTTGACTCGTTCTTTATTGCAACCTAACGTCAGTGAAGCTTGTGCTTCTTCTTCTTCTTCTACTAGTGTTTTATGGCGGTTGGCAAACAACTTATGGTGCATTACCGCCACCTTCTGAAATGGAGTGTGGATCAGAATGGACTTCTAAAACACTATATTCTTCTATTTAGTCCAGTTTCCTCTAAAAATGAAAATATAGCCCTATACCCCACATTCCCTGAATTTAACTGCAATAGTTATTTTAACTCCAGCTTGATGCGATTGCTCTCCAATGTGTTACTTGTGCTTCTTCTTCTGCACTCTCCGCTTTTACTGTGGCTTTCCTGCATTTTTGGAACCCTGACAGCCACCTGGTGGCTAACTCTTGTAACAGAGGGCAGCATTTGTATTAATAAAAGATAATGGAAGTAAATGCATTTGTTTATTTTAATTATGGATCATAATACAATGCAATTCCAAATGCACTTTATTTTAAAAGTAGCCACACAGTGAGAAAAAAGAATGTGAGATAAAAAAAATCGTGTATTGGGAAAAAAAAGTGATGCATCGATTTAAGATGCATCGAGATGCATCGATAATCGTTTTATAATCGAATCGTAGCCCTCTGAATCGTAATAGAATCGTGAGCCCATTGAAAAGATTCACAGCCCTACCTCCTAGGGCTGGAAGCTTGCTCTTAGCACTTTTCTTTTTTCCCCATGTGAATGTGGGGAAAGGTGTGCAGGGACTCGACTAGGCGTGAGCCAGGAGCATGAGTAAGTGGTAATGTTACATAGTGAAAGGTGTGCGAGGACTCGACTAAGCGTGAGCCAGGAGCATGAGGAAGTGGTAATGTTACATAGTGAAAGGTGTGCGAGGACTCGACTAAGCGTGAGCCAGGAGCATGAGGAAGTGGTAATGTTACATAGTGAAAGGTGTGCGGGGACTCGACTAGGCTTGAGCCAGGAGCGTGAGCAAGTGGTAATGTTACATAGTGAAAGGTGTGCGAGGACTCGACTAGGCTTGAGCCAGGAGCGTGAGCAAGTGGTAATGTTACATAGTGAAAGGTGTGCGAGGACTCGACTAGGCTCCAGTCGCTGGATGCCAAAAAGGCTGCGGGGCCGGACGGCCTTGACCCCTCTCTTTTAAAATTGGCAGCTCTGATCGTTGTGGTCATTTTTAATTTATGCACTAATTCCAGCAAGCTGCCTGCCTCATGGAAGCAAGCTTTTGTTGCGCCTCTCCTGAAGTCTGGTGATTCTACAGTTCTAAATAACTATAGGCCAATCTCCAACCTCTGTGCATTAGCCAAGATTTTGGAAACTTAAGTGTCTAACCAACTCAAGTTCTTCCTCGACTCCAGTAATACACTCAGTAGTTTGCAGTCTGGCTTCAGATCAGGCCACAGCACTGTGACAGCTAGCCTGAAAGTCTTGGACGACCTTAAAGTAGCCACCGATAAAAAGAAATCCTTCTGTATAGCTTTATTCATTGATCTCACCAAGGCGTTCGATACAGTGGACCATCAGATTTTAATTAACATCTTATTAAAAATCGGTGTTGGTCAAAAGGTAGCCGATTGGTTTTTAGATTATCTTTCAGATCGCACTCAGTGTGTGAGACTCGGCTCTGTCATCTCTGACTCCGTAGTCTTGGATAAAGGGGTCCCACAAGGCTCGGTCCTGGGGCCCCTCCTCTTTTTAATTTATGCGAATGGAATCTGTGACGGCCTAAAGCGTTCTAAATATCATATGTATGCTGACGATACGGTTTTATATGCCTCCGCTCCTTCTCTCGAGACTGCAGTAAATGACCTCCAAGCCTGTTTCTCCTTGTCTGCCCGTAAATGCCTGGTGGAAAGCCTTTTGATGTCTCAGCTAGGCTATGGTGATGTTGTTTACAGTCTTTCTAGCCCTACTTCCTTGTCTAAGCTGGACCCCCTCTACCATGCCGCTCTGAGATATATCACAAACTCAGGTTACAGGACTCATCATTGCACCTTGTACGACCTGGTTGGATGGTCCTCCCTTGCCCTGCGCAGAATGCGACATTGGTACATGTTCATATACAAGGCCATCCTGGGCAGACTACCCTCATACATCTGCTCTACGTTTGTAGCGATAAACAACTCCCATAACTTAAGATCAAATAGCTGGTTGAAATTCAAAGTGCCAACTATGCAAACAGAATCTGGAAAAAAAGAGTCTCTCCTACTTTGGTCCCTGGTCGTGGAACGACCTGCCGTCACGTTTAAAACTGGTCTCTTCCATTCCTCTGTCCAGTTTTAAACATGCTCTATCTGAAGTTCTTACTGCAAGCTGCTCCTCCAGTAATGTCTAGTTTTACTTTGCCCTTTTTGACCTGTTAATTTTGTTTTTAGGCCATATGTTTTTACGTTCTTGATCCTGTGTTATTTATTACCCTTGGATGTGGTATTTTATGATGTATTTGGTTGTCCTTGCTTTTTTGAAATGTTTCAGCTCTATAGCCCTGTTTTTATGTTTCCTTTATATGTACTGTAATTTATGTTGATTGTAACCTGGCTTGTAATTGCTGCCTTCTTGGCCAGATCACATTCGCAAAAGAGATCTTGTATCTCAAATGTCTTATCTGGTTAAATAAAGGTTAAATTAAAAAAAATAAAAGGCTTGAGCCAGGAGCGTGAGGAAGTGGTAATGTTACGTAGTGAAAGGTGTGCGAGGACTCGACTAGGCTTGAGCCAGGAGCGCGAGGAGGTGATAATGTTACGTAGTGAAAGGTGTGCGAGGACTCGACTGAGCGTGAGCCAGGAGAGTGAGGAAGTGGTAATGTTACGTAGTGAAAGGTGTGCGAGGACTCGACTGAGCGTGAGCCAGGAGAGTGAGGAAGTGGTAATGTTACGTGGTGAAAGGTGTGTGGGGACTCGACTAAGCGCAAGCCAGGAGCGTGAGCAAGTGGTAATGTTACAGATTATGCCCTCCTTGCGGGTCCTGGGGTTAATGAAACTTCTGATGAGAAACGCAATTTGCCTCCCGTCCATTATCTCCACTGTCCGCAAATAGCCTCTGCCACCACCTCCTCCTCCTCTATGGGTTTTTCCACAGGGTTTAGCGATTGGAGGAGAAGGAAAGGAGGGGGACACGTCTAAAAAGATGATGAGTTTTTAATCTCTTTAACATTTACATGTCCTACTCAGGATTGACACGGGCTCTGTCGATGTGGAATTGTCTCTGACCCCAGCCAGCTTCCCGCAAGGATCCGAGACAGTGTTTATCATATCAGAACCTGTTCTCCAGCTGACGCTGCGGGCCCGCAAGCTATCTGAAGCCGCTCTCTGTGGGGCTGGAGAGGATGTGGTGATGAATGAGGAGTTGCTCAGATTTGCATAAACTTAGCAGACTTTTAAAACTTGACTTTTTACTGGTCGATATGTAGCGCTGTGCTACAGGCTACAAGTTATCAATGCGATTTGTAAGAGATTTTAAATATCACTACCAGTATGACAGCCAGATGCAAAAATACCAGCCTTACCCATTACCCGTAAAAGTTGTCAATCATTATGACAAGGCTTGACTTCTGACCTGTGGTGCCAGTTACTACTCTAAGAGATTTGGGACTTCCTTTGTTGACCAATACACATTATTTATTACTCTGCAAATCTTTGGAATAGCCAATAAATTATGGAAGAGATTTTGTGATATTGCATTAGGTTATTATTATTTTAGAGTTGATAGTTCATACTAGTAAAGGTTTTTTTTCCCTTCCTCCAGTAGACTCTTATTTCACTGCTATCTGATGTAATTTAGATAACAGTCACATTTACACATTTTGTTTATTTTGTTTATAGTCCTAGAAAGCTCATACCATCTTGCATTGCACATAGTATATTTTCCTTTATTTCTTCCTTATGGCAGGACGTACTGTATGTAAGGATGTCTTATCTGCCCTATACGTTGTCTTCCTGCCCTAGCCTTTAACACAGCTGTAATTAGACTCTGCTCTGCAGCCAGATCAATGTTGCTTCTGCCTGCAGTCAAACATGATGGATATGAGTTCCTCATGCTGTGTTTGGACAGTAGATGACAGCAGTCTCTCTCAGAGGTTATACTATGCAGCGGAAAAGTTGTCAGCTATCAATCACCTCCTCTCTGCACCACTGTTTCTTCGGAGGCCCCGTCACAGTAAACCTCCCTCCCCCTGACGCCCACCTATTCTCTCTACTGTATTGTATTGTATTGTATTGTATTGAGTCTGTTGTGTTATGTACTGTACCGACTGGAGAGTGGCTCGTCAGGCTCAGTGTGGCTGCTGTGTGCAGTTTGGTGCCTATACAGTAGAGAAGGAAGCTATGGATACGGCTTAACGAGTAGGAAGAAGTCAACCATGGAGAGGAATGCAGGGAAAAGGAGTGGGGTCATTCTAATTGTATTTATTTACAGAGGAAGGTCAATCGAAGACAAATTATTATATACAATATGGACCTGACAAGGCCTCTGAAGGAGATGAAGGAAGACCGATTTGAAATGGCGAGATGCATATTGATGACCAGAGATTTCAGCCCCATCTTTGACAACAGTTGCACCACCTGTGGATTTCTCTTGGCTATCTGGTGTGTATCATTAATTCACCTTTATCAAAATATCAGCAGTTCCTGGGGGGAAAAAGACACCTGGAAGCCCCATTACTCCCATCTCCTCTTTGTGATCGGTGCTGAGGCAAGGCTTACACTGATGGATGGTATCAGACCTGATATTGTCACGGTAACAAGCAGCTAGCTTTGGCCTTAAGGATTTCTGGTGAGCAGCACTTACACTTGCTGCTTCAATTAGCTGCTAACATGCATAAAATGTTTCTTTAGAGAAATAACCCATATTGTCTGTTATTATGGAACAATATTGATTGCTGAATTGAGACTAATAAGCAACAACTGGCATAACGGGGAAGTGAAGACTTGGGTTTGAGTGTGACCAAGTCATGTGAGGGTTGACTTTTAGTACGAGATAACTGAAGAATCTGAGCTTCACCAGACATTCAGGCTGGCTGAGTCTCTGCCAGACTGGTAGTGAATACCCTGCGACCACACTGCCAGTTTACTTGGCACATACCTTCCTCCTACTGAGGAGAGAGTTTGCTCAGTCACACACACACACACACACACGCACGCACGCGCGCACACGCACATGAACACGTACACAGTCAAGCGTGCTCTAGCCAAGGCCACTTCCTAGGTGGAAACTGATGCTTCCCTATGCCTGTAGGGGGGAAAATCTCTCTCTTTTTTGCTCCTGTTGATCTCATCCCTCCATCCTTCTCTCTGCCCTCCATTAGGAGCCGATCTTTATTTTCAGGCTTCACAAGGCCAAAGAGCAGAATACCCCAAAGGCGCTCCGAGGCTTGGACTGGTACAAGCACCAGTCACGCAATACACTTGTTAAAATGGAAAAAAATTCCACTATGAGACCTTGTGTTGAATGTTTTTTTTAACCCACTCACAGATTTGATATTTTTCCAGCAGTATTGTGCCAGCACACTAGGGATGCACAATAATTATCGGACCGATAAATTATCGGCCGATATGGCCATTTTGCGTTATTATTTATTATTCCGATAATGGCCTTTTTCCGATAAATTATCCGATAATAATCCTGTTTATTTTTTGCCTCGGAAGCGGAGCTTTTTGTTGTCGCACATTCGTGACATCACAGCTGCGACGCAAGCATGGCTGCTGCCAGTGTGTAGTGTGTTGCTGTTTTTCAGTTTCACAATGATCAGAAAGCTACTGTAATTTGCAATCCATGTCCCACACAGGTTCCGAGAGGAGGGGAAACCTCTATGCTGGCATTACGTTAAACCAAAGCTGGCGATGATGCAGCGGATATGTTTGTTGTTTGTGTTAGCGAGTTTTGTTAGCATTAGCTCAGTCGTAGCGGGCCTACCCTGCAGGCTTGTCCGCTTGGCAAACTGTGACATTTACAGTCTGTGGCTTGTGATCAAACAGCCCCACAAAAGCACTTAATACACAGAGCTGGCGTAAACTTATAGAAACTAATGGAAACCCCTTTACCTGAAATGAAACATCCAGGGATTGTGTATTTAACTCCAAAACACCACTCGCTAACATTAAGCTAACCGCGCTAGTTAGCGTTAGCTGCGGGACAGAGCCAATAATGAAAACAAAGGAGCAGTCGCGCACATTAGGCTACATAAAAAGCATCAGTCAGTCAACATTATATAGTGCCTTTTATTTAAACTGGTGGCAGCATTTTTCAGTAAAAAGTGAAATGACACAGATGGTTTATAGTGCCTGCCCATGGACTGTATATATGCCTGCCCCATTCATTGGGCCCAGGCTACAATTCACTGAGAACTGGAACCAATGCAAAATTTGAACAGATCAGTATGACAATAAAGCCCAATTTATGCTTCGTCTGCCGACACTTTTGAAATGGTCGCAGACAGAAATGAGGACTTGAGTCGACACTTTCAAGTGTCTGCGAGCAGTGTCTGCTACCTGGTGAAATGTCTAGTGTCGCTGACTACGTCACATAATGTCGCGCAAGTCTGATTGGCTATATAGACGGGCACGCGCGACTTCCTTGTTTTAGTTTTCGCTGAAATGAAATTAATGAGCGTGTCCCCGGTATTTTTATCAGCCTGTCCTTGATGTATGACTTTGTGAAAATCACAAAGAACACCGTGACCAACTTCCCAGAGAGAGAGGAAGTGATTGTGTGGTTGTGTGTCGTTATATGCGGCGACGTGGGTTCACTGACAGCATTCCCTCTCTTGCCTGTCTGCACTGCACTAGTTCTCTGCCTCCCTCTGTCTCTAGCGTCACGTGACCGTTGCGCCGTGGAGAGAAGCATAAATGCAGCAACATGAGCGACACTTTATTTTTCGTCTGCGACCATGTGCTGAGCGACACTTTATAATAAGTATAAATTTAGCTTAAGAGTCTAAATTACTATGCCTTTTGTCATTGTGTTTTATCTGCAGACTAAGCAGCTTGGCTTTCCGTTCTATAAAAGCCTTTATTTTTGTATTGACTATAATTGAGTGATACACTTTATTAAAACAATCATATTATATCAGAAGTTTTCTTTGTTTTGCGTTCACAGTGATGTTAGTTAGATTTGGTTAGGTCAGAGCTATGCTCACTACATCCATACATCTACCCTAACCCTTTTTTAACCCCAGGTGTGCATAAAATACAGGTTAAAAACTAAAAAAAAAATTATATCTATTTTTATTATAATAATTATCGGTTATATCTTATCGGATTATTGATATCAAGGTATTTGGTCAAAAATATCATATTTGATTCTGTCAAACTCTCCCAGCCCTACTGTACAGCTGAATATTTAGCCCACTTCGCAGAAAATAAGATACAGTATCTATCTAATATATCAATCAATCAATCAATCAATTTGGCAATGTGGACTCCGTTTGTTTCAAGAATTCTGTCCGGCCACAGCTATGCCGTTTTACGTGCGATCGGGCTGAAACTTTCAGGGGGTGTAAAGAGCTGATGGAGCCGGATTCTTTAATTATGGCAGATGAATTGCCCTAATTGCCCTAAGGCTGAGGCTATAGTTCAGTGATGATGTCCCTGTGATGTCATCAGTGATGATGTCATCAGTGATGTCATACATAGGCATTGTGACATCACTGATGGTGTCATCAGTGACACACACACACACACACACACACACACACGAGAGAGACTGAGGGAGAGGAGGAGAGGGAGAGAGAGAGGGGGTGAGACACTGAGGGAGAGGGAGAGAGACTGAGGGAGAGAGAGGGATGTATGCGAGCTGCAGGGCCAGCTCAGCAAGCTGCAGGGCGGGCCTAGGAATCGATGCCTAGAGGGGGGTACGGTGGTGCAGTGGTAAACGCTGTCGCCTCACAGCTCGAAGGTCCTGGGTTCGATTCCCACCTGGGACGCTGTGAGCGCTGAAGGAATGCGTGCCCACACCCTCTGTGTGGAGTTTGCATGTTCTACCCGTGCCTCCCGGGGGTTTCCTTCATATAGGAACCCCTTCACCAAAACATGCAATATCCTGGTTGCTAATGTGGTTCCTCCTCTGGTCATTAAGGGCGCCTGTTCAGAGGGAGGGGAACTGGTTGGAATAGCGTGAACCTCCCACGTGCTATGTCCTACCGGTGAAGCTTCCTCTGTCAGGTGAAAAGAAGCGGCTGGCTAACTGCCCATGTCTCAGAGGAAGCATGGAGCCAGTTTCGGCTCTCCCCAGATCGGCAGAGGGTGGAGTAGCAACCAGGATAAATAAATTAAATTAGCACTAATGGGGGATAAAAATGGGATAAAAAATCAAAAAAGAAAAGAAAAAGGAATCGATGCCTAGTCTATATATATATATATATATATATATGTATATATATATATATTAGGGATGCACGATATGGATTTTTAGAGCCGATACGATAACCGATAAATATATTCTTCTTGGCCGATAACCGATACGATATAACCGATAATTATTATATAAAAAAATATATATATATATATATTTTTAGTTTTTAACCTGTATTTTATGCACACCTGGGGTTAAAAAAGGGTTAGGGTAGATGTATGGATGTAGTGAGCATAGTTCTGACCTAACCAAATCTAACTGACATCACTGTGAACGCAAAACGAAGAAAACTTCTGATATAATATGATTGTTTTAATAAAGTGTATCACTCAATTATAGTCAATACAAAAATAAAGGCTTTTATATAACGGAAAGCCAAGCTGCTTAGTCTGCAGATAAAACACAATGACAAAAGGCATAGTAATTTAGACTTGTCATACTGATCTGTTAAAATTTTGCATGGGTTCCAGTTCTCAGTGAGTTGTAGCCTGGGCCCAATGAATGGGGCAGGCACTATATAAACCATCTGTGTCGTTTCACTTTTTACTGAAAAATGCTGCCACCAGATTAAAGAAAATAACCCTATGTTGACTGACTGATGCTTTTTATGTAGCCTAATGTGCGCGCGACTGCGCCTTTGTTTTCATTATTGGCTGTTAGATGGCTCTGTCCAGCACTATGGTCCAGCAGCTAACGCTAACTAGCGCGGTTAGCTTAACGTTAGCGAGTGGTTGCGAGTTAAATACACAATCCCTGGATGTTTCATTTCGGGTAAAGGGGTTTCCATTAGTTTCTATAAGTTTACGCCAGCTCTGTGTATTAAGTGCTTTTGCGGGGCTGTTTGATCACAAGCCACAGACTGTAAATGTCACAAGCATTTTGTCTGCCAAGCGGACGAGTCTGCAGGGTAGGCCGCACGACGAGCTAATGCTAACAAAACTCGCTAACAATAACAACAAACATATCCGCTGCATCATCGCCAGCTTTGGTTTAACGTAATGCCAGTTTATTGGTTTCCCCTCCTCTCGGAACCTGTGTGGGACATGGATTGCAAATTACAGTAGCTTGATAATTCTGAAACTGAAAAACAGCAACACACTGGCAGCAGCCATGTTTGCGTCGCAGCTGTGATGTCACGAATGTGCGACAACAAAAGCTCCGCTTCCGAGGCAAAAAATAAAGCAGGATTATTATCGGATAATTTATCGGAAAAAGGCCATTATCGGAATAATAAATAATAACGCAAATGGCCATATTGGCCGATAATTTATCGGTCCGATAATTATCGTGCATCCCTAATATATATACTGTATATACTGTATATATATATATATATATACACACACACACACACACACACACACACACACACACACACACACACATTAAGTACCTCCCAGTGGCAGGTAGTAATGGACTTTGACAATAGGGATAATCCTATCTAACTAATGCAGAGTGGGAGAGTAATCTTGACACAGTCACAGTCACCCGCCCCTCCGCCCCACCGCTGTGTCGCAGCGCACCGCATGGCTCTTCTGCCTTCAGAGCACGTTTTGGCCCGGTCACCGCCTGGCTTCTTTACTTTCATGCTTAATTACCTGCCAAGATAGGAGGCTGAAGACATGCAGTCAGACATAGATGACGCCACTGACATGAATACAGGAAGATGAGTGTGGGGAGGGGGCGATTTGATGATGCGAGTGTGTCTCGTGTGTTTGTGTTTCTGTTATCTCTTTTTTGAAAGGAAGTTTGTGTGTGTGTGTGTGTGTGTGTGTTAGGGGTGTCAAAATTAATTGTATAATCGATGCATCGCGATGCGGATGTGTGAATCGAATCGAATCGTTGACAGATGAATCGTTGAATCGTTTATGTTTACATTTCTGTTGACATTCAGATTTTAAAGCAATTTCTAAGTAAAAAAGGGACTTGATATTTATCTGACTGCTTGTATTAATTGATGAAAAAGTAGCCATGTGCAGTAATAATACAGAAAATTGAGGATTTGATACTTGCAATACTTTGAGCTGTATCGAGATGCATCGTGATGCATCGTGGAATCGAATCGTTGACAGATGAATCGTAATGGAATCGTGAGGCCAGTGAAGATTCACAGCCCTAGTGTGTGTGTGTGTTATGCTTTAATAGCCTAGGTCAATGCTGATGTGTGTTGTTGCCACTCCAGACACTCCCCTCCGCTCCCCCTGTACGCCTCATAAGGCATGGCAGCCGGAGGGCCAAGACTTCTGTCCCACCTCACTACACTCACAGCAAGCACATAACACACACACACACACACACACACACACACACACACACACTCCATTACATTTTATGGCTCACAGCAAATGTAACAGCCGAGGCCAAATCACTCCTGCAAAACATCAACTAATTTTTTTTTTCTTTTCGTTTTTAAATAAATGCATACTTTGTGTGTGGGTTTAACACACTGTCTCTGTCTCTCTCTCTCTCTCTCTCTCGCTCTCTCTCTCTCTCTCTTTCGCTTGCTCTTTCTCTCGCTCTCTCTCACCTTCTGGAGAATATCTCTCTTTATTCAACATCCACACAACCACAATATGATGTTCGTTGTCAAACAGTTTGAAGCAGTTTACTTACAGTACAGAAGTCTCTCTCTCTCTCTCCTCAGTTGATGAAGAGACCTTGAGGAAGAAGATCACCGATGAGCTGTTTAAAGGCTTTGAGCAGGAGAGGGCCAAGTCACAGCAAGAGCTACAAGCCTGGTGAGACACACACACACACACACACACACACACACACACACACACACACACACACGCACGTTCCTTTTAGTGAGGCATGCTGAACCGGTAGTAGGCTGTGAACCTGTAGTTTTATCTATCTACTGTATCTGTCTGTCTATCTATCTTATATATTATCTATAAAAGGGGCAAGTGAGCAATCTGTTCTTTGTGTGTTCTCCGTTTAAATTTTTGTCTCACTGATGATGTCATAGTGATGTCATAAGAGCAAAATCCCAACCAATGATGTCATCAGTGATGTCATAAATTGTGACATCACCAGTGATGTCAGAGGCATTGTGACATCATCGGTGATGTCATAAGAGGTTGTGATTAGGGATGCACCGATCCACATTTTTTCACTTCCGATCCAATTCCGATACCTGAATTTGGATATCTGCCGATACCGATATTATGCCGATACCAATATTTTTCTTGAATATACAGTATAGGCAAAGATTTGGGCAATTAAAGATTTTTTTTTTTAATATACCTTGCAAAAAGCAATTTTGCCAATATCGGCACCCGATACCAATATTGGATCGGATCGGCCCCATCCCTAGTTGTGATGTCATCAGTGATATCATAAAAGCAGTTGTGACATCATCAGTGATGTCATAAGAGTCCCATTGATGATGTCATCAGTGATGTCATAAGAGCAATATCAAGTCCCAGGGGCAGACACTGAAATAAGTGGGAGTCTGGCTTCAGACGCCTGTCTTCAGCCATGGACAGCTGTATGTTGCCAGCTCCAGGACAGGTGATCCAGCATCCATGAAGTATGCCATCAAGGAGCAGCCAGGGCGAGGCCATGTAGCGGCCAAGCTGTGTATGCGAGCTGCAGGGCAGGTGAGGCCGCGAGCGCGCGAGATGCCTAGTTTTATATAAGCGTGTGACATAATTGAGGATGATTATGCAAATAGAGCAGGCGAGGCCACGCAGCAGCCGAGCTGCGTATGCGAGCTCCAGGGCCAGCTCAGCGAGCTGCAGGGTGGGCGAGGCTGCGCAGCGGGTGAGCCTAAGAATCGTGCGAGCCTAGGAATCATGCTTAGTAGTACAAAATAGCCATATTTTATTTATAAGATTAAATGGTTGTGTTTTGCATTTTCATTTTGTATAAAAATTATGTGCGTTGCTGATGTTTTTAATTTATTTTGTTCGGTGCAGCAAAACATTTTATTTA
>NC_139624.1:42049465-42074465 GCF_964638095.1 Poromitra crassiceps
TATGTTTTATATTACGATGTACAGTATGTATATATGTTTTATATTACGATGAACAGTATGTATATGTTTTATATTACGATGTACAGTATGTATATATGTTTTATATTACGATGTACAGTATGTATATATGTTTTATATTACGATGTACAGTATGTATATATGTTTTATATTACGATGAACAGTATGTACCGTAAATTCCGGACTATAAGCCGCGGCTTTTTTCCCGTTTTTTGGCCTTTTTTGCCCCCTGCGGCTTATATAACGGTGCGTCTTATCTATGGATTTTTTCCAAAAAAAAAAAAAAAATCTCTCTTTTTTAGCACTCTTTCTAACTATAAATCCACTTGTTTTAATTTCCTCTCTTGCCCTCTTTTAACAACATAACATAACATAACATAACACAACACAGGTAAGCAGAAAGAAAAAGACGAAGCAATCACGCCATGAATGAGGAAATGACTCACCTGCTGGAGGCTGGAGATACACGCTTGGGCTAAACTTTTACTCCGTGAAACACTATCGATTAAGTCCGACATCGCTCAGAGGTTTTGAGCAGCTTGAAAACAAGTTTGAAAACGTGCAGAAGTCCATCCACTCACTCACTAAAGAAACTAAGGCAACCGTGAACAGAGTTTATAATGCGGAAAAGCGCATCCGCGCACTGGAGGACAAAAACAACACAGTGAGTCCGAAAATGGATAAAATGCAAAATCGAAACCCTGCACACGCAGGTTGATGACTTAATCAGCAGGAGTAAAAGAAATAACATTCGCCTGATCAATGTAAAAGAGGAGCTGAGATTGGTGACATGGACGCTTTTGTGGCAAAATCCTGTGTTACATCCTGGACCTGAAGGAAGGCGAGAAACCACCAGAGGTGGACAGGGCACACCGGGCGCCTCGGCCACGTCCAGACCCCGGCCTGCCACCGAGGGCCATCTTCATCTGCCTACTCCGCTGGCCCGACCGTCAACTCATCCTCCAGGCTGCGGGGAAGAAGCCCCTCACCTGGGAGGGTACGCGCTTTTTCGTCCGGACCTCTCCGCGTTGGTGCAACAGAAACGCGCAACATACAACAGCATCATCGAGTCAATGGATATCGCTTTGGCGTACTGTACCCAGCGAGACTCGTCATAACCAGACCGGACTATCTTTAGCACTCTTTCTAACTATAAATCCACTTCTGTTTTAATTTCCTCTCTTGCCCTCTTTTCACCACACCGCGGACACTGTGTGCCCAGCGGCGGAACAAGAGCTCAAAGTGAAACTGCCGAATATCTTTTGAGTTGGACTGGTCAATAGTACTGTGAGTACCGTAAATTCCGGACTATAAGACGCACCGGTGTATAAGCCGCGGGACCAAAATTGACTATTTTTTTCTTCTATAAGCCGCACCGGTCTATAAGCCGCGGGTGTTTTGATGTTTAATTACCATATGAAAGGGTTCGTGCACAGAGAGGAATGTCGGGAAAGCGATGGCTGTTTGGGGAAGCTCCCATTTATTAACATTTCAACAAAACAAAACAAAAGTCAGGTCACTAATCCCCAGACAAAATCACACAACAATAGGCTATATGTGCAGCAAACCTGTAACCAGAAAAGTCAAGTCACTAATGCTCGTCTTCCTCTTCTTCCTGCGTACTGAAACCACCAAAGTCCTCATCTTCAGTGTCGGAAACGAACAGGTTCAGGGTGGCTTCGTCAACCACTCTCCTCTCTCCTTCATTGTCACTCAAAACCAACGAACTCCTCTTCATCTATAGCTGTGTTTCCATTACAGTTTTTCGCAAAAGAATTGCGATATTTCTACAACTTCGACAATGTACAATTGCGACTTGTAGGCGTTTCCATTGAAGTTGCGTTTGAGTGATTCCCCGTTGCAGCAGCTGCCACAGTGATTACGCACGGGGATCTGCCCCATATCCCGTCCCCTGCATGCTCAAATCCAACCAATGGTCAATGGAAATCCCAACATGAAGTTACAATGCATATAAACGAGCCTGATTATCAATTCAAAAGAAAATGAGTCGCAAAATGTTGCTGGCTGCGTGAATGCAGTCAGCGCGACAGGCAGAGGAAAAAAGGTAGCCTAATAGCCTACAACTGGTCCGATTTAGAGATGGAGGGGGGAAAAGGCTGATTTGGTTCTATAATTGCACCTGAAACGTGTGCAATGTATTAGCCTACTCACAGTCACTGTATTCACTTCAGACAGCACCACCGCACCAGTGTGTGCTTTTCATCCTCTCATCTCGCCGCTGTGCCAAATGCGCGCACACAGGCAGCCTGCTGTCACCATGGACCGATTTCTGCCATTAAACATTATCTAATTTGCCCGGCTACGCTTTTGCACAACACTCGTCTTTCTGCTAGGTAGCGTTGCTTCAAAGTTTTCCACTTGCTGCGGAGGTTTTGACACGGCTATCGAACCTTACTTACCAAACTTATTTTCCGCTCCTTTTCCAAGGGATAATATGGGTCACATGACGTGCAAATGCGAAAAATGTGTTTCCATTACACTTTTGCGATAAACTGCTATATCGACACGTCTGAAAAACCACCTCATGATCATCTACTGCTCGTTCTCATGCTGTCGAGAACGAGCAAAGCTTTTTTTTGGTGAAAGAATCCTCCAGGGCGCTTCTTGTTAACAGTCCGAGTGAGTGGCAGGTCGAACGTCAAAGGCACTTCATCCATATTTATGATCTGCTCCGGTTCGATGGAATATTCCTTGATCTTCCTTTGTGTGAATTCGCCGAAGTTTGTGATTTTCTCCTGGTAGTCGGGGGAGGGAGTTGATGGGCTTGTGGCCGTTTGCTTACCGTAATTACCATATGTAAGTGGTCACGCACAGAGGGGATTGTCGGGAAAGAGATGGCTGTTTGAGGAAGCTCCCATTTACCGTATTACCGTAACATTTCAACAAAACAACATAACACAACACCACCGTTGTTTATTTTTACAGTGCACACAGTGTCCGCGGTGTGGTGAAAAGAGGGCAAGAGAGGAAATTAAAACAGAAGTGGATTTATAGTTAGAAAGAGTGCTAAAAAAGAGAGATTTTTTTTTTTTTTTTTTTTTTTTTTTTCTGAAAAAATCCATAGATAAGACGCACCGTTATATAAGCCGCAGGGGCCAAAAAACGGGAAAAAAGCCGCGGCTTATAGTCCGGAATTTACGGTAACTAAAATAAAAAAATAAAAAACGGAATTCTCTCTTCTTTAGCACTCTTTCTAACTATAAATCCACTTCTGTTTTAATTTCCTCTCTTGCCCTCTTTTCACCACACCGCGGACACTGTGTGCACTGTAAAAAAAACAAAAAATACCACAATGTGTGATTTTGTCTGGGGATTAGTGACCTGACTTTTGTTTTGTTGAAATGTTAATAAATGGGAGCTTCCCCAAACAGCCATCTGTTTCCCGACAATCCCCTCTGTGCACGAAGCCTTACATATGGTAATTAAACATCAAAACACCCGCGGCTTATAGACCGGTGCGGCTTATAGAAGAAAAAAATAGTCACCTTTGAAGGTGCGGCTTATAGACCGGTGCGTCTTATAGTCCGGAATTTACGGTATATGTTTTATATTACGATGTACAGTATGTATATATGTTTTATATTACGATGAACAGTATGTATATGTTTTATATTACGATGTACAGTATGTATATATGTTTTATATTACGATGTACAGTATGTATATATGTTTTATATTACGATGTACAGTATGTATGTTTTATATTACGATGTACAGTATGTATATGTTTTATATTACGATGTACAGTATGTATATATGTTTTATATTACGATGTACAGTATGTATATGTTTTATATTACGATGTACAGTATGTATATGTTTTATATTACGATGTACAGTATGTATATGTTTTATATTACGATGTACAGTATGTATATGTTTTATATTACGATGTACAGTATGTATATATGTTTTATATTACGATGTACAGTATGTATATATGTTTTATATTACGATGTACAGTATGTATATATGTTTTATATTACGATGTACAGTATGTATATATGTTTTATATTACGATGTACAGTATGTATATATGTTTTATATTACGATGAACAGTATGTATATGTTTTATATTACGATGTACAGTATGTATATATGTTTTATATTACGATGTACAGTATGTATATATGTTTTATATTACGATGTACAGTATGTATATATGTTTTATATTACGATGAACAGTATGTATATGTTTTATATTACGATGTACAGTATGTATATATGTTTTATATTACGATGAACAGTATGTATATGTTTTATATTACGATGTACAGTATGTATATATGTTTTATATTACGATGTACAGTATGTATATATGTTTTATATTACGATGTACAGTATGTATATATTTTTATATTACGATGTACAGTATGTATATATTTTTATATTACGATGTACAGTATGTATATATTTTTATATTACGATGTACAGTATGTATATATTTTTGAAGAAAACTTCTCAGTTCCCAGTCAATACATCATCATCACAGTTGCTTCACACACTGACTGCAAATCAGTTTTATTGGCCAAATGGATTTGCACATGGAAGGAATTCGACTTGATCTGTTGTTCACGTAGGTCATATTCAACATGACGCAACACCAACAATATAAGAAGGAGTAGTATATAAAGAGAGTAGTATATAATGACTATATAGAAAATCAATAGAACCTGACTGATTGCACTGACGCAAAGCTGTGGAGGTCAGCAACAGAATATACAGATCCCCCAATATATATTAAAAAAAAAGTACATGTGTTGTTGGAATTGTATGAAGAGAGTATAAATATGTACAAGTGTATAACTATGTATCTATACAGCCAGAACAGATTAGAGTGGTGTTGATAGCAGCACTACCCTACTGTTGTTCATTGTGCTGTTAGGATTGGTTGACTCTGCCTCGCTCCTCTTATTTTGCTTTGTAAAGCAGTGACTTGCTGGTGTTGCTGTTGTACATTCTCAAACTGCTTGTGAGTGAGGCTGCTGGTAGGGGCTGTTGTTGGACATGGATTTCCCTGCTCCTTATCAAAGTACTGTTTAGGCTGAGGCACTGCTCAGTAGGGCTGGGACGGATCAGAAAACCCACGGATCGGATCGCGTGACGGATTTTGAGCCGCGGATCACGGATTTTTCGGATCAGCAAAAAAAATAAAAATAGGCTATATCAGATGTTTTCTCTCAAAATTAGATTTTCGATTTGAATTTTTAATACTATTATACTTCTCTAACCATTTGTTGCCCTGCACAGCTCAAAAAATATTTTTTTCTCATGACACAATTTAGGCTTTTACTCTGAAGGCAGAACAACAACTTCCTGTTTTAGGTGGCACTGCGCCTAACTTCCTGGCTGTTGCTAGCTAACGTAGTCACTTGACACGGGTAGGCTACAGACCAGACCGGGTGAGTCTGGAAACATAACGTTGATGCTACGTTATGCTACTCGGTGGCCCCACGTGTTGTTTTGTTGTTATGTGTCCAAGGCAACATTTCACCGTCCGGTGATAATGTGTTCGTGAAACGTGTGCGCGCGCGCGCGCGTGTGTGTGTGTGTGTGTGTGTGTGTGTGTGTGTGTTGTGGCTCTCGCTATCTTGTGCAGCCCGCAACATGCTGCTCGCATTCCTTTTTCAGAGGTGTTGAAATAAGTTTGTTGTCTTTAGTAGCCACTAGCCACAGCCTTCAGAGAGACTTTACAGCGACGACAAGGGATGAGGAAGCTCACTTGTGCATGCCATGATGCCTGTCTGTGTCTGGCTGCGCTGCAGGCGTTATCATACACTAACGTTAAACGTTAAATGAAACGAAAGGTGGTGGGGGGGGGGGGGGGGTTCCGCGGACCACGACGTTCCGAACCGTGTGCCGAACCGTGGGGGCTGATCCGTACGGGTCACGGATTATCCGTGAACCGTGCCAGCCCTACTGCTCAGCTCACTATACCTGTAAATTGTCTCAACACTTTCAACTCTACCCTAACACACCACCACCCTTCAGGACTGCAAAGCTTTTACACTTCATTTTTCATCCTAACCATCGCGCCCAGTACAGTAGATGACTGTTTTTCTTTCTTTCTTTTTCTCGCCGTTATTGAATCTTTCTATTCATTTGTATTTATTGGGGGAAAAAGGTGCCTGGTGCTATCTTTTAATTGAAATAGATGAGAGGCACCGAAGGCCGTTCTTTTCTCAGCTGGGCTGTCAAAAGCTAATTGAATTGCGATGGTATTTCGCATTCCCACAGCGCGGGGAGAAAACTCCACACATTTTTTGGGTTATTGAAGGTTAGCAGCACAGTGACTGTAGCCTTGGCTGTAGTGGAAGAATCGTCGCTTGGAGACTGCTTTGCTTTTGCAGCAAAATTGGAGTGTTTGTGTGTGTGTGTGTGTGTGTGTGTGTGTGTGTCACACACACAGCTTAGCCAGCCAGATCACACCTCACCAGTTTTCGAGCTCTGTGCTCCAAGTGTTGCACAGCGTGAACACAGGACAGTGGAAGAACACATGGACCACACTGGGGCTGGTCACATGGACCACACTGGGGCTGGTCACATGGACCACACTGGGGCTGGTCACAGGGAAAAGTCCTTGAGCAAGACACTCAATCCCTACCTGCTGGCTTTGGTTAAGAGTGTCAGCTTTTATTACACTACAAAACAACGATCCATTGAACCAATACATTGTCAATGAACCAAGTACTCTAAAGTCTCCTTTTCCAATTACTTGCTTTTTAACTTTGTAACACAATCTCTCTCTACAACCTAAAAGTCAGCCAGTTACACGCTCACTCTCTTGTACCATAGTAGAGCACAGTACACACTGTCAGGTCAGTAAGATCAGTAGTTGATGCATTCTTTGGCTGTGCACACTGTCTTGAACTTTTGTTTTACAAGTACCCGTGGGGCCATTTTGGAGAAAATAATGTTGAAAAAGAACATGAATAATTAATGAATGTGATTTGGCAGGGGGATAAAGCATCGGATTAAAATGGTGCTACAAACACAGAGGAAACTGCCAAAATAAGCATCAAAATAAATAATGTGTCCTTAAAGGATGTTAGACCTCCTCAAGCCACAGGAACAGCCTCTGTTTGCCTCGGTGTACATTTGAATTAGTTGCACCCTTTGTATAAATCTTCCTAAGTACGCCTTGCGGTGTTCACTCCCTGTGTAGGGACGTTTGAGAAACAGTGCTGTTTGGATTAGGCAATATTTCTACTGTTTAGCTATAGGGCTGTAAAGCAACTCCAGGGACCTGGCTTGGTGGCGTTGCATGTTCTGCTCCTTTAAGAGTCAAGTCAGGGCTCTGTGAGGAGCTCTCATTTGGGTGCAGCCCCAACTCATTTGTAGTGAGGAGCGGCTGCAGGGAGCAGATTTGCCTCTGCCGCTTCTCTGTGAGGCACCGGCGCGGAACGACTGCAGAGAAAAGGATGAGAGAGAGAGAAAAAAGAGGAGAGAACTCTTGCACCGTTCTCCCTCTCCTCCCTCTTCCTGACTCATCCTCTGTCACCAATTCAATTTCTCTTCGTCTTTCTGTTTGTCCTTCCTGTTAGCCGCTAGCATGTGGTGTGTTGCAGTAAGGAAGTAGCTCAGGGTGGATTACACTCAGAAGAGGGGAGGCGTCTTTCAATGGGACACCGGAAAATGCGCCAGGGGGCATTTTAGATGGGCCTCTATAGGATGTGTGGTGCTGCTATTTGGAGTTAGGTGTGTGTGTGTGTGTGTGTGTGTGCTAGTGTGCACGTGTCCCTGTGAGAGTCTACCGTGTGTGTGGAGGACGTGGCACGTGTATTTGAGTGTCCAACTCTGGCACTTAAAGGTTAGTCGCTGTTGTGAAACTTTTGGCCATTATTTCAGCGTAGTGGAACAGGTTGTGTTGGCTTGTGCTCTATAATTGCATGTCAGACTTTTGAGTGAGAACACTGACCTTCTCCCAGAGCCTCTCTCTGCCTTCCCTCCCTCCCTTAACCAACCTGCGTGTTGAATTCGTTATTTCTCCGACCCGCATCACACTGATACAGACAGATAGTCTGGCCTACAGTACAGATTTTAAGTTATAGTTTGTTTTGATCCTTTACCTCATCCTCATAACCCCCTCTTTATTTTCACACTGTCAGATACACACAGACAGACACACACACACACACACACACACACACACACACACACACACACACACACACACACACACATAGACACACACACACACACACACACACACACACACACACACACTGTTTTAAGAACTTGAGGTTGTTACAAAAAGTTTCCCTAGCCAACCTAATTTAGCCAGGATTGTGTCTCTAAGGGATGTGATTCTCCCTTGGCAACATGCCTGAATCAGCAGCACTGCTTCTCTCTGCTCTATAGCGTTTGTTTCTGGGGATATATGTGTGTGTGTGTGTGTGTGTGTGTGTGTGGGGGGGGGGGGGGGGGGGGTTGTAGGGTCTCTTTACTACTTGCACAAATTGATGTAATCCCCAACACAGCACTTCCTGTCAAATGATGATGGTCCTTGCCTCACCTAATCCAGGTC
The DNA here is from genome assembly GCF_964638095.1 of Poromitra crassiceps. Classification (NCBI taxonomy): domain Eukaryota; kingdom Metazoa; phylum Chordata; class Actinopteri; order Beryciformes; family Melamphaidae; genus Poromitra; species Poromitra crassiceps. Next base: position 42,058,032 of record NC_139624.1, read on the forward strand.
ATCTAATCCTGCTCATCTGATTGTAAATGAGTTTCCATCTTTAAACAAGGTCATTTAAGAATAACAGTGAATAAAGGAAACGGGATGAGATACATTGTCTCATCACTTAAACTGCAGCATTTCTCAGTTTATTACATTTCCCACTGCAGCCTGCTGTTGACCGATTCACTGGAGCAGTTATGGTTATTGACTTTGTCCAATCTCCTAGCAATCTGCTATCTATGGTAGTTATAAAGCAAGCCAGCCTAATACAGAGTAGATTGAATCAGTTTGAGAGAGTTCAGCACAAATACAAAGTCATCTCCTATATTGCCCCAATGATTATGGTCCATAAAACTGGCGGCCTCTTGAATATCCCTCCGGCCTCCCAACATATTCAGCAGTACAACGCAGAGACAACATTTGCTCTGGCTCTCTCTCTTCCAGTCTGAAATGGTTGGATGTTGACGGGTGGATGAGGTTAAATCAGGAGGCTGTGATCTTTATGTACCATGGTCTGATGATTATAGGGATAAAAGGTGCAGCACAAGACTGAAAATGACATCCACTTTGACAACACGCCATTGACGAGGGCTGGTCATGGAGCACAGCCCGAGAGCATTCCTGTTCTCATTTCCTAGTTGTTGGAACTGCAGAGGATGAGGACAAAATGGCTTTTACATCCACTCAGCAGTGTGAGGAGCACGCCTATAAACTAATCTTCTCGCTATACTATCCTGAATCTCCCATATCCCCTATCTCCACCCGCTCCCGGCATTCCATAGCACCCACAGTCAGGTGTGCTGTGTGTGTATGTGCGAGTGCATGTGTGTCGGGGAGTGCATAGCTCCATAAAATATTCATAGCCAGCATTCAGCGACATTATTCCTATCATCAATATTGCATAGGCCCTTTAAACGCCTTTGTTCTGAGGCCGAGTCTGTGCACTTCTGTGTGGAAGTCTGTCAGAATCCATTGTGCCAGGCAGACTGCATCCGGACACAAGTCTGGGCCAGATGCCAGGCAGACTGCATCCAGACACAAGGCTTGGACAGATGACAGGCAGACTGCATCCAGACACAAGGCTTGGACAGATGACAGGCAGACTGCATCCAGACACAAGGCTGGGCCAGATGACAGGCAGACTGCATCCAGACACAAGGCTGGGCCAGATGCCAGGCAGACTGCATCCAGACACAAGGCTTGGACAGATGACAGGCAGACTGCATCCAGACACAAGGCTTGGCCAGATGACAGGCAGACTGCATCCAGACACAAGGCTGGGCCAGATGACAGGCAGACTGCATCCAGACACAAGGCTTGGCCAGATGCCAGGCAGACTGTATCCAGACACAAGGCTGGGCCAGATGACAGGCAGACTGCATCCAGACACAAGGCTTGGCCAGATGCCAGGCAGACTGTATCCAGACACAAGGCTTGGCCAGATGCCAGGCAGACTGTATCCAGACACAAGGCTTGGCCAGATGCCAGGCAGACTGCATCCAGACACAAGGCTTGGACAGATGACAGGCAGACTGCATCCAGACACAAGGCTTGGACAGATGACAGGCAGACTGCATCCAGACACAAGGCTGGGACAGATGACAGGCAGACTGCATCCAGACACAAGGCTTGGACAGATGACAGGCATACTGCATCCAGACACAAGGCTGGGACAGATGACAGGCAGACTGCATCCAGACACAAGGCTTGGACAGATGACAGGCAGACTGCATCCAGACACAAGGCTTGGACAGATGCCAGGCAGACTGCATCCAGACACAAGGCTTGGCCAGATGCCAGGCAGACTGCATCCAGACACAAGGCTTGGCCAGATGCCAGGCAGACTGCATCCAGACACAAGGCTGGGACAGATGACAGGCAGACTGCATCCAGACACAAGGCTTGGACAGATGACAGGCAGACTGCATCCAGACACAAGGCTTGGACAGATGACAGGCAGACAACAGGAAGCCTTAATGAATGAAGTATTTAAGTTTGTAGTGGAGATGGAAGGAAAGAGATGGAGACGAGATAAAAGGGGAAAATGTGGGAGACATAAGTTTGGAATTTCCTTTCTTGTGATGTTTGCAGGAGGAGGCTGATGTGTTTGGAATGCCTCCCAGGTGGAATACACAGCGATGACTGCTTAATGTGTTTGAATTGGCTTTTGCAATATTGACCTTAGCGCAGCATTTCTGACCATGGCTGCATTTATCTTGGTGATTGGAAAGTGTGCACGCCCACAAACACACATGCTTCATGCCCGGCCCCCACTTTAATAGGCACTTGACCCCAAACTGCAGTATTTCAATCACACTGCCTGTAAAGCTTTCATATTAAACTGTCACACACCTAATCTCTCTGTCGACTTTTAAAATAGTGTCCTAAAGTAACTGAAGCATTCCCCACTACTTCTTGTTCAAGGTTATCAGCTAAAAAAAAGAGTGCAGAGAGTTGCTTTTGGAGAAAGACCGACGCAACGCACTAACCTACGCACTTACACTCCTCCACACTTCGAATGAATGATACCTCGATGGCTCTCTCTTGCACCCTCGCTTCATTCTCTCTTTCTCTCCTTCCATCTCTCTCTTTTCAAGGCTCCATCCACTCAGCCATCAAAACACAGGTTGCTACTGGCCAAGATGATCCTCTCTCAGTGCCGGGGCAAACATCATTCACTTATCTGCCAAAGAGACGATTCTTTTTTCTTTCCCATACATACTAGGGATGCAGCGGTTTCCGGTTTGAAGGTATACCTCGGTTTCAAAAAGTCACGGTATCAAAACCACTAAGTTTTGCCGTCATACCTTCCCCACGGTATCACCTGTATCACCTGTTTCCCCCTGAGAGAGAAAGTGCCCAGACAGAGTGCAGTTACGCGGCCCCTCCCCCCAGCTGCCCAGTCTCAGCAATCAGTGTAGCTGTGATCGTCAAGAAGTCATCAAGTCAATCGTTTACTCCCGTGCGTAGCCTATTGTAATTCAACGTGATAATGGCTGCTGAAGGAGAATCCCCAGAACGTTCCCCCGGGCGGTGGGCCGCGGCCCCGTCGAAAAAGACAAACTCCGCGGTGTGTGGGAATATTTTTGGTAAAAGCAGGGATGGCCAGGGAGGATTAGAGGGGGAAATACCTCAAACATGAATCAGCACATCTGCAGGAACAACACCCGTCCTTCCTTATTTGCCAAATTCAAGGTACGTTAAACGTCTTGCGTCATCATACATCGTATCGGACATAAACCATTTCCACCGGCAGGAGGATGAACGTAAAATAAACACTGTCATAGGCTAACGTTATCGATAACATAACATGGCTAATTAGCACTCAACTGTCTTTGGTCTAACTAACGATAACGTTACTTGACTGAGCGAACGTCTTATGCCGGCGTAAGTAACAACAGTCATTAAATAAGAGGCAGAGGTGTGTGTGTGTGTGACGCACAGAGAGGCAGAAGTGTGTGTGTGTGTGTGTTTACATTATGTCTGCTTGGATCCATTATAAGCTAGCAATGCGCTACACTATTCATCCTTTGCTTACAGCACATGCATCCAGTGTCTGCACTGCTACTTTCTTCCAAAATATCTGGATCTCTAATATTTGCCCTACAGTACTTTTGGATACAAATAAAAGTGTGTGTGTGTGTGTGCGCACATTAACATTGAAACATTTATGTCCAGTGTCCAATAAGATTTGACAAAAGATAAGCATGTGTGTTTTAGTTTTACATACGTTAATTAGATGAAATAAATAGTTCAATAACAAACAAAAAAATGGAGGCTATTTTTTTGTTGCCAGATTTCACAATAACACAATAAAGGTCTGCGATACTGTGATACCGTGAAACCGTGGTATTTTTGTCCAAGGTTATCATACCGTCAAAAACTCATACCGCTGCATCTCTAATACATACAGTAGGTACTCTCTCTCTCTCTCTCTCTCCCTCTCTCTCTCACACTGTCTGTCTCAACTGCTCTCTACCTCTACCACCCCGACACCCCCCTTTTCTGCCCAATGCCAATCTCCTACAGTTGAATGAAAAATGCTTCCAATATCCCAGGGACAGGGCAGTAATGACCGCCAAGCAATAGAGGTGAGGCAGACAGATAGCATCCAGCTAGTGATAGCAGTCTTTGCTTGGGTTAGCACTTGTGGGGTAGCAAGTTGAAATAGTTTTCTGCTAGGCTGTGTATTTTCTTGACCTCATTTCTTCTCATTATTGTGCTTGTGACTTTCTGTCTGATGTTGGCATTTGTCTCGCTTGCTTCCAATGAATCAGGCCCACACATTTTTACTTAACAAGTAAGCATGAGTGAGAACGAGGGGCTAGAATCAGGCTGGGTTTTCCACAATTTTCCCCTCAAAGTTATTTGTGGTTTCTGCTTGCTGCCTCTCCTGTACTGTCCCTTCCTGCCATAGTTGGACATAGTTGTACTGTCCCTTCCTGCCATAGTTGTACTGTCCCTTCCTGCCATAGTTGTACTGTCCCTTCCTGCCATAGTTGTACTGTCCCTTCCTGCCATAGTTGGACTGCCCCTTCCTGCCATAGTTGGACATAGTTGGACTGTCCCTTCCTGCCATAGTTGTACTGTCCCTTCCTGCCATAGTTGTACTGTCCCTTCCTGCCATAGTTGTACTGTCCCTTCCTGCCATAGTTGTACTGTCCCTTCCTGCCATAGTTGGACTGTCCCTTCCTGCCATAGTTGTACTGTCCCTTCCTGCCATAGTTGGACTGTCCCTTCCTGCCATAGTTGGACTGTCCCTTCCTGCCATAGTTGGACATAGTTGTACTGTCCCTTCCTGCCATAGTTGGACTGTCCCTTCCTGCCATAGTTGTACTGTCCCTTCCTGCCATAGTTGGACTGTCCCTTCCTGCCATATTTGTACTGTCCCTTCCTGCCATAGTTGTACTGTCCCTTCCTGCCATAGTTGGACTGCCCCTTCCTGCCATAGTTGGACTGTCCCTTCCTGCCATAGTTGGACTGTCCCTTCCTGCCATATTTGTACTGTCCCTTCCTGCCATAGTTGTACTGTCCCTTCCTGCCATAGTTGTACTGTCCCTTCCTTCCACAATTTTCCCCTCAAAGTTATTTGTGGTTTCTGCTTGCTGCCTCTCCTGTACTGTCCCTTCCTGCCATAGTTGGACATAGTTGTACTGTCCCTTCCTGCCATAGTTGTACTGTCCCTTCCTGCCATAGTTGTACTGTCCCTTCCTGCCATAGTTGTACTGTCCCTTCCTGCCATAGTTGGACTGCCCCTTCCTGCCATAGTTGGACATAGTTGGACTGTCCCTTCCTGCCATAGTTGTACTGTCCCTTCCTGCCATAGTTGTACTGTCCCTTCCTGCCATAGTTGTACTGTCCCTTCCTGCCATAGTTGTACTGTCCCTTCCTGCCATAGTTGGACTGTCCCTTCCTGCCATAGTTGTACTGTCCCTTCCTGCCATAGTTGGACTGTCCCTTCCTGCCATAGTTGGACTGTCCCTTCCTGCCATAGTTGGACATAGTTGTACTGTCCCTTCCTGCCATAGTTGGACTGTCCCTTCCTGCCATAGTTGTACTGTCCCTTCCTGCCATAGTTGGACTGTCCCTTCCTGCCATATTTGTACTGTCCCTTCCTGCCATAGTTGTACTGTCCCTTCCTGCCATAGTTGGACTGCCCCTTCCTGCCATAGTTGGACTGTCCCTTCCTGCCATAGTTGGACTGTCCCTTCCTGCCATATTTGTACTGTCCCTTCCTGCCATAGTTGTACTGTCCCTTCCTGCCATAGTTGTACTGTCCCTTCCTGCCATAGTTGGACTGTCCCTTCCTGCCATAGTTGGACATAGTTGTACTGTCCCTTCCTGCCATAGTTGGACTGTCCCTTCCTGCCATAGTTGGACTGTCCCTTCCTGCCATAGTTGGACATAGTTGTACTGTCCCTTCCTGCCATAGTTGGACTGTCCCTTCCTGCCATAGTTGTACTGTCCCTTCCTGCCATAGTTGTACTGTCCCTTCCTGCCATAGTTGTACTGTCCCTTCCTGCCATATTTGTACTGTCCCTTCCTGCCATAGTTGGACTGTCCCTTCCTGCCATATTTGTACTGTCCCTTCCTGCCATAGTTGGACTGTCCCTTCCTGCCATATTTGTACTGTCCCTTCCTGCCATAGTTGGACTGTCCCTTCCTGCCATAGTTGTACTGTCCCTTCCTGCCATAGTTGGACTGTCCCTTCCTGCCATATTTGTACTGTCCCTTCCTGCCATAGTTGTACTGTCCCTTCATGCCATAGTTGTACTGTCCCTTCCTGCCATATTTGTACTGTCCCTTCCTGCCATAGTTGGACTGTCCCTTCCTGCCATAGTTGGACTGTCCCTTCCTGCCATAGTTGGACATAGTTGTACTGTCCCTTCCTGCCATAGTTGTACTGTCCCTTCCTGCCATAGTTGGACTGTCCCTTCCTGCCATATTTGTACTGTCCCTTCCTGCCATAGTTGGACTGTCCCTTCCTGCCATAGTTGGACTGTCCCTTCCTGCCATAGTTGGACTGTCCCTTCCTGCCATAGTTGGACTGTCCCTTCCTGCCATAGTTGGACTGTCCCTTCCTGCCATAGTTGGACTGTCCCTTCCTGCCATAGTTGGACTGTCCCTTCCTGCCATAGTTGGACTGTCCCTTCCTGCCATAGTTGTACTGTCCCTTCCTGCCATAGTTGTACTGTCCCTTCCTGCCATAGTTGGACTGTCCCTTCCTGCCATAGTTGGACTGTCCCTTCCTGCCATAGTTGGACATAGTTGTACTGTCCCTTCCTGCCATAGTTGGACTGTCCCTTCCTGCCATAGTTGTACTGTCCCTTCCTGCCATAGTTGGACTGTCCCTTCCTGCCATATTTGTACTGTCCCTTCCTGCCATAGTTGTACTGTCCCTTCCTGCCATAGTTGGACTGCCCCTTCCTGCCATAGTTGGACTGTCCCTTCCTGCCATAGTTGGACTGTCCCTTCCTGCCATATTTGTACTGTCCCTTCCTGCCATAGTTGTACTGTCCCTTCCTGCCATAGTTGTACTGTCCCTTCCTTCCACAATTTTCCCCTCAAAGTTATTTGTGGTTTCTGCTTGCTGCCTCTCCTGTACTGTCCCTTCCTGCCATAGTTGGACATAGTTGTACTGTCCCTTCCTGCCATAGTTGTACTGTCCCTTCCTGCCATAGTTGTACTGTCCCTTCCTGCCATAGTTGTACTGTCCCTTCCTGCCATAGTTGGACTGCCCCTTCCTGCCATAGTTGGACATAGTTGGACTGTCCCTTCCTGCCATAGTTGTACTGTCCCTTCCTGCCATAGTTGTACTGTCCCTTCCTGCCATAGTTGTACTGTCCCTTCCTGCCATAGTTGTACTGTCCCTTCCTGCCATAGTTGGACTGTCCCTTCCTGCCATAGTTGTACTGTCCCTTCCTGCCATAGTTGGACTGTCCCTTCCTGCCATAGTTGGACTGTCCCTTCCTGCCATAGTTGGACATAGTTGTACTGTCCCTTCCTGCCATAGTTGGACTGTCCCTTCCTGCCATAGTTGTACTGTCCCTTCCTGCCATAGTTGGACTGTCCCTTCCTGCCATATTTGTACTGTCCCTTCCTGCCATAGTTGTACTGTCCCTTCCTGCCATAGTTGGACTGCCCCTTCCTGCCATAGTTGGACTGTCCCTTCCTGCCATAGTTGGACTGTCCCTTCCTGCCATATTTGTACTGTCCCTTCCTGCCATAGTTGTACTGTCCCTTCCTGCCATAGTTGTACTGTCCCTTCCTGCCATAGTTGGACTGTCCCTTCCTGCCATAGTTGGACATAGTTGTACTGTCCCTTCCTGCCATAGTTGGACTGTCCCTTCCTGCCATAGTTGGACTGTCCCTTCCTGCCATAGTTGGACATAGTTGTACTGTCCCTTCCTGCCATAGTTGGACTGTCCCTTCCTGCCATAGTTGTACTGTCCCTTCCTGCCATAGTTGTACTGTCCCTTCCTGCCATAGTTGTACTGTCCCTTCCTGCCATATTTGTACTGTCCCTTCCTGCCATAGTTGGACTGTCCCTTCCTGCCATATTTGTACTGTCCCTTCCTGCCATAGTTGGACTGTCCCTTCCTGCCATATTTGTACTGTCCCTTCCTGCCATAGTTGGACTGTCCCTTCCTGCCATAGTTGTACTGTCCCTTCCTGCCATAGTTGGACTGTCCCTTCCTGCCATATTTGTACTGTCCCTTCCTGCCATAGTTGTACTGTCCCTTCATGCCATAGTTGTACTGTCCCTTCCTGCCATATTTGTACTGTCCCTTCCTGCCATAGTTGTACTGTCCCTTCCTGCCATAGTTGGACTGTCCCTTCCTGCCATAGTTGGACATAGTTGTACTGTCCCTTCCTGCCATAGTTGTACTGTCCCTTCCTGCCATAGTTGGACTGTCCCTTCCTGCCATATTTGTACTGTCCCTTCCTGCCATAGTTGGACTGTCCCTTCCTGCCATAGTTGGACTGTCCCTTCCTGCCATAGTTGGACTGTCCCTTCCTGCCATAGTTGGACTGTCCCTTCCTGCCATAGTTGGACTGTCCCTTCCTGCCATAGTTGGACTGTCCCTTCCTGCCATAGTTGGACTGTCCCTTCCTGCCATAGTTGGACTGTCCCTTCCTGCCATAGTTGGACTGTCCCTTCCTGCCATAGTTGGACTGCCCCTTCCTGCCATAGTTGCAGCCAGCTTCTTGAGTAAAGGGAGCTTAGGTGCATTAGCAGTGCAAGCAGGGAGGCATGGATTGTGGTGAAATGGTGAATTTAAGAGGCCATTAGGAGGCACCCTGTGTGTGTGTGTGTGTGTGTGTGTGTGTGTGTGTGTGTGTGTGTGTGTGTGTGTGTGTGTGTGTGTGTGTGTGTGTGTGTGTGTGTGTGTGTGTGTGTGTGCGTGCGTGCGTGCGTGCGTGCGTGCGCTCAGAGCCCAATGATGGATGTAGTGTGCTGACGTGTGCAGCCCAGTGGACTGTGAGACTGGACATGGCTGCTCTCTCTCTCTCAGTCTCCCTCCATATCTTTCTCTCCCTCTTTGCTTCACTTCCTCAGGGCCAACCAACATGTCATGTCGCCACTGCTCTCTCTCTCTCTCTCTCTCTCACATTCAGACGTGTTGCAGGCCAAACAGCAGCTTTTAGATATGGGCCATGTTTTTGTGGTGGTCACCTATTGAAGCTCAGTCATGGGTTTGGTGGTCAGTTAAAATGGTCTGGTCTGGTCTGTCCATCATATGTATCAGTAGTGTTAAAGTAATCTCAAGCTGTACAGTATGTGAAGAAACAATCTCAAGTGTATTATAATTTATTATTCAATTTATACAACATTTTGGCTGTCTTCAGACATACTTTTGAACAGAAGAATAAGATCAGTATAATATGTGAGGAATTGTGTTAATCCATACTACAGTAATAACTAAATCATGTTACTTTATTGTTTTTAATCACAACAAATATATAGACTTTACACCCTCAAACTTAAAGGGGGACTTACCCCCCAGATATGTAACAAAACGGTGATTTGAAAAAACCTATGGGAAAAACCAAGAAATGACATATCCTCTTGTCTATACTATACTCTTTGGCTGTGCTCAGCTCAGGAATTTTTTCCGGAAATCGACGCCATTACAGTTTGCCCACCGCCTCGAAAATAATTGATATGAGAGCTGCAATATCTTTATAAATATCAACAACTAGCCAACGCTGGTGGCCTGTATGGAAACAGCGTTGCTCAAAATGGTTGAAAGTTATATCAATTTTGTCATTCAGTGGCGAACTAGAAATTCACTCCATTGACTCCCATGTAGTCTATGTAAGTATTGTTAAAAGAGACTAGTGACGCGACACCGCAGCACAGCACAATAGTGATGTAATCACAATGCGAGATTTCTCCTCATCATTCCCTCGTCCAACTTGCCATATACCGTGCCATGAAATCCGTTTTTAATTTTCGTTTGGGGGCTTTTCGTGATTCTTGTTAAAAGTTACTGCACCTCTGATTTTTCCTCTCGGGCGCAGCGCAGGGCAGAGCTGCTGCAGAGCTCCCTCCTCCTCCTCCTCGGCTCAATCCATTCAGTCTGTCCAAACTTAAAGTCCCTGGAAACCAGAAATATTTCTTTATTATTTAGCATTTTGAGTTCATCACATCACAGGACCCTATGTTAATAAGCCACCAGCCAAATTTGAACGATGATGAACGTCGCAAAGTATATAAATTTAGGTTTGACAGGTGTGGCAAAACGCATGAGAATTAGGGCTGTTGAAACGAATTTTGATATTCGAATATTATTCGAATTTAATAATTATGAACGAAATTCGATTATTATTATTTTTTTTAAACAATTTTTTTTTTTTTTTTTTTTTTTTTTTTAGAACACTAGAACAGTGACAAGTTCTGACAACATACTTGAAGAAAAGAGTGTTAACTGAAGTTGACTGTTGAAGCTGCTTTAAGTGCAATACGTGACTGATTTTTTTTTGTTCATGGCTCATTGTTGTTTTGGCAAAGTTTACTTATTTGTTTATTGATAAGGAGCTCAAACAAAGGCTGTGTCTTTTTTTATTATCAATTATTTTATTTTAGCATTTCAGACAGCACCAATACATCACTGATGAATATTAACTAAGCTCTGGTTATCTGACCTATTTTCTAATGCAATGAATGTATGTACATTGTACAAGGAACATGTTTTCTTAAATAAACATCATTGCTGGACTATTTGTGATAAGCCTAATATTATTTTGAATATTCATCCACCATTCACTTTTCCATCTACATTTGGTAAAATGCTTAGAAAAAGTTTTACTTGGTCAAACCCAAAGATTCAGCTATATTTAGAATCAGAACATAACATAAGAGAAGACAACAATTCACTCAGACCAAAAAAAAAAATTTTTTTTTTTTTTTTAATTCAATTAACACATTGAGTGCCAGCCGTTTTTTCAATGCTGTAGGTAAGTTGTGCCAGGTTTTTTTTTGAGGATTCTGGCTCATTTTACAAGAGCCGAGGATTCTTTTCTGTTAAGACTTCGTGAACACCAATCATCTAAAAAGAACTAATAGAATGTGTGCTTTCTCTGTCTAAAAGAGTTAGTTTGTAGAGTTAGTAGTTATGTAGATATTAGCCGTTGAGTACAGCATGGTTTCAGAGATTTTCAGAGAGTTTTGAGATAAATGGATTTTTAGAACCACCTCACGTGCCTGTGATTATGGGTGCCCTTGGGCAAGTCTGTATACTGTTTTGTGTGTGTGTGTGTGTGTGTGTGTGTGTGTGTGTGTGTGTGTGTGTGTCTCCAAACTCCTCCCTCCGTAGGTGTGGCTTTGCAGTGTTTTGTCACAGGCGAGTTTCTGTTGCCTCACAGATCCCCCAAAAATAGAAGGGAATCGCAGGAGAGGGGAAGAGGAGAGGAGAGGCGAGGGGGGGGGGGGTTAGACACGGGAGAGAAATTCCTTCGCGATCCCCTTCTTCCAATCTTGAGGCAGCCTACTCCGCTCTGCTGCTGCTGCTGCTGCTGCTGCTCCTCTGGGCTGCTGCTGCTGGCGGCTCTCGGGCGAGTCTGGAAACGGGCTCGTTCGTTTCTTGAGGTGTCGGCTGAGAGCTTTGAAGAAGCTTTTGCGATTCTGGTCTTATTTATGCGCAAAGGTACTCGAGTGTGTGTGTGTGTGTGCGCGCGTGTGTGTGTGTGTGTGTGTGTGTGTGTGTGTGTGTGTGAAATCGAAAGAGTTTTCGCCCAGCTATTTCCTTGAAAATTAGAATGGCTTTCTCCCGCGGACTGGCTTTCTCTCTGTCTGGAGAGAACTGTCGCCACTTAGTGGTCGGTAAAATAGATTATACACATTCTCTTCCTCCAATATTGATATAGAAGACGTAAAAGGGGTTGATTGATGTCCCACCGTCAAAAAAAAAAAATGTTTATGTAAGACGAGATATCTCGTCTTTGGCACTCAATGGTTGGATTATGTAAGACGAGATATCTCGTCCATGGCACTCAACGTGTTAAAAATCAATTAAAATATTCGAATATAATTCGAATATTAAAATGTATAAAGCACTGAAATTCGAATTTGATTATAGAGGGAGATTGACAGCCCTAATGAGAATCGATTATTTTTTAGAGTGTATTTTCTCACTCTCGCAAAAAAAGAAGCAGTGTTCCACCCATAGAGGGCACTTATGCCAGTTATGCTGCTGAAAAATGATACAAATGGTAGAATGGCAACAGTTTGGTCTCAAATGTGGAAATTTTGACCAGAATTCTTCACACACCACCCCCAAAGTCATTTATATTGGTTAAAAGCTGAAAGAAAGTGTTTTGGGGGTAAGTTACACTTTAAGTTATATAACACAGCATCAGACTTTGTATCATGGCATTGAAGAGGAAACAAAGGTGTTAAGCTGTGTTCACACCGAGATATTTATTTTTCACTCTGTCGCTTGATTCAACCCTTTGGAATCGCTCTGTCGCTCTGTTTAAATTGCTCGTCAACAGGAACACGAATTGACGGACATGTGGGGGCTATAACGTTACGCAATGTCATGATGTTTGTCCACTACGAGCCACCGTAGATGTTTACAAGCTAAGCCTATCAGCGTGCTCCTAACACGAGCTACATACCGGTAGTACAGACTTCACTTCATGTCAGCTGTCAGCCTGTCAATGCGGTTTGTTGCCACACAATAAACCAGTGGTTTGTTCCAAGCCAGTGTGATCCTTGACTCGCTCTCACACGGCAGCCAATCAGCGTTGAACAGCGAGCGACTGATGCCAGCGTATTTTCGCTCGAGTTGGGATATTTCATCTCGGGCGACGAGCGTATTTTCTCCCTATCGCTCTGTCTCTGTCGCTCGGACGCCCAGCGATTTTTCCCATTCCGTGCAAAAGCTGTTTTTACTTGTAAATGCATATACTGTATACTGCTGTCATCCCTCCCTGTAATGAGTGCTCAGAACCTCAGAACTGCCAGAGTTGGATTTGTCCCTATCCAGCTTCCCCCTGCAGTCTCCTTCAAGCCACGCCCCTTACACTCTGTTCCCCGGGTTAATGTGACGGGTTAATGTGACGTCACACGGGTCCTTAAGCACCATTTTGTCTATAGCCACAAAATTAACACTTCTAGCTGGAGCGACGCCAACTGTACGTGATCCAGCAACTGCGGAGGTGCATTCGGTAAGTCTAGGCATTTTGAGATGTCCTCTTTAGCGTAGCAATCGTTAACTTAGCGATAGCTCGTTGCTAACGTTAGTTGTGGACACAACCTAGCGTGCTGGTCCACGGACGCTAATCTGATTGGCCGCTGGGAGCCTGGGGCGGGCTCTCCCTCAGCGGCCAATGGGAACTGTTAGTTCTGAATATATTATAGAAACAGACCATTCTTGGGAAGCGACGAGATGAGGAAGTGGAAGTGAGAACTCCATCACAACGAACGGGGTTGCTATATTTTCGACAAATTAATCCAGAATCATGTTTTATGGACCAGAGACATGTTTTTAAGAGGTTACAGCTGCACGAATTGGGACCTTTAATAGGTCGGTGTGAACGCAGCTTTAGTGGCACAACAGGGTTTCAGGTGTGCGCGGCCATATTACATACAGATTGGACCTCTGACAACTGCTGGATCACAGATGGCTCATTTGAATGTACAGGAATTCAGCACTGACACTGCCCAACCATTTACATCCCTGGACGTCTTCTCGTCATCCGTAGCATACATCCCACAGACCAGTCACATTCACACTCACTGAGTCAACCCGTTACTGTTCACGACTATCTTAGGCTTTTTTGTAGGTAGAAGTGTATTAAGCTCTTAACTGGTCTTCATTCCTTCTGTCAACATTGGCTTAGTCTCACTCAGTCTATTCTGTTTTTATTTTACCTTTCCACCACTCTTTGCTTCCTAACAGAGAAAGACTTTCACTGTTTCAGGGACGTTCCTCCTCTTAGCCAATCAAGCCCACCGTTGCTGAGCAGGGAGTGTGTTGCTAAGCAACTATGAGAACCCAGTGACAGGGTTCAAACGGTGGTCGTGTGCCTGCAGAGAGTCTGTATCACTGTTTCAATAGCTGACTTATTCTTCCTTTTGGGGAAAAGTTATGTTATAGACAAATATACGTCTATTATAAGTTATTTGGGAAAGAATCAGAGTCCGAGTTTGAAATGCTGGACAGCTGTCAACTGACTGGTGCAGCAAGAGTTTTTGACATTCGAGTAATCAAATTCAACCTTGGACTTTTTTTTAAACTCCTCAATGTTGCCCCCTCTCTGCAAGTTTTGGAACAGCAAGAACAGCATGACATGTTAGTGTACATTGTGTATGGGTGAATGTGACTTGAAGTCCTTGCTGCATCTGTGCGCCATTAGCATAATACTAATGAGATGCACAAAAGACATTTGAGTATGGAGAAGCAGCATTCCTCAAACTGACGTGTCATTGTCTGTGACATCTGAAGTTACCAACATACACAAGGATCGCTATCAGTTCCTTCAAATGAATATCGTTTCAATATCGATATATGGATTTTTTGAAGTGCAGCCCTAGTGAAATGTGTTGTTTTTCTCTCTTCAGGCTAGAGGATGAGAAGGTGCAGGCGTCAGTGCAGGCTCAGGCAGAGGCTCAGTCCCGGGTCCAGGGTGAGGTGTCCAGGATCCTGACGGTGGAGCGGGCCCTGGCCCACGAGGGCCTCCAGCACGCCATCATGAGGGAGAGGGTCACCGCCGAGGACGAGAGGCTCCGTGCTCAGCTCTACGTAAGTCTGCTGCTTCATCTCTTTCCACCTTCACACACATCAGCATTTACAAGCTGCATCAACTGACTACAGCAAACAAGACAAGTCCCACGCACATGTTCACACACATGCACTCCTGTTCATTCACACACACACGCTCGCTCACTCACACAGCCACACACACACACACACACACACACACACACACACACACAAACCTATTTGCTGAACTCGACAGGTCGAGCCTGGGACAGTGACAAATGTCAGGGGAGCGAGTGTGTGAGCATAGCCGTGAGCACTAATCCATAGAACCGTCTGCTGGGTGACCCCCCCCACACACACACACACACCCCCCCTTCCCCCCTACACTACACACACACTTCTACACACACACACACACACACACACACACACACACACACACACACACACACACACACACACACACACACACACACACACACACACACACACACACACACACACACACACACACACACAGCCCTCTGACCCCTATCAGCCAGTTTTCTTTTTGACTCCCTGGCCTCTGGAATGAGACGTCAACACGACGACAACACTGCGAGGAGAACATAGGAGCCTGGGGGGGGGGGCGGGGGTCTGGGCTTTTAAACACACACACACACACACACACACACACACACACACACACACACAGTAAATTTAAACAATCCTTTTCAATGTAGTTTCTACATTGTACCTATTGCTACACACTAACCTTGTGAGACATGTGAATTTGCGTGAGAAGGAGATCACACGACACATCCATCTGGCCACGCTCCACACTATTTTTTTGGTTCGGACCAATCAACATCCGAGGAAGGAAGAGGCTGCCAAGTATTGTTTTGAAAGTGCCCGCCCTTTTTCACCGCTTTCCAAGATCCAGTTCCCAGATGCTTCTGTGAAACAAACCATCTGGCAGTGCCAGGTTAACAAACTACAAACATGTAGAGCAATTTGAGTTGGTTGTGAAAAACACACTGTAAGGCCGTGTGTCCATCTAGCGTCTTTTTCCGACTGTTAAATGCTGGAAGTACACTGGGGAGCGCTCAAGATCAGCGCACAATATGCAAGGAAGCAGTTTGAAAGTAACGTTAGTTCAGTGCGGTAACTAGCTTGATAGCTGACAGCTAACATTAGCTAACAACACACATACAGTGATTTAGCTCAACACTCACCAGAAATATTAAGTGTCTAGCCAATCTGCTCCCACAATTGAGCCTTTCTGTCTCTGTTGCAATAGTTTCTCCATATGATTAGTTGCCAGAAAAGGAGCACCCGACACCAGCGTCTTTCTAAAAAGTTAAAATAGTTTCAGCTGGAAGCGCTGGGAGCCGGGTGCACAAAAACGCTGGAGCGCTGTGAAAATAGACGCTGGGCGCAGAGCACTTTCTCTAGACGTCCGTGTGCACCCACATACGCTCGCTCCTCATTGGAAACAACTGAAAAAAGATGCCGGAGATGATGAAAAGACGCTAGGTCGACACAGGCCCTTAGTAAACACAGCCATTCTGTGTCCACAAACTGTAGTTTGATTTTTGTGCCCTCTTCCATATCTGTGCCTGTTCATCCTGCTCTATTACTGAGAGCTACCATTATTTTGAGCAGCCTGTGACTTAATTTCCTGTAAATTGCCCTTGTAAACATTGTCAGATGAGTGCGCCCCCCCCCCCCCCCACACACACACACACACACACACACA